>NC_030850.1:7162508-7172912 GCF_000208745.1 Theobroma cacao
AAAGGTGATAACTAATAAAGTTATTAAGTATAATCATATAAATAAAGTTTATTATAAATTATAGTAATGCTTATGTATAAATTAAATATATGTATATATTTATACAATTATATATATATATATATATATATATAAAAAACATTACTAAGAAGTAATAATTATAATATATTAATATGTAAGATATTTACTATCATATATTATAATATTAACATATAAGTTATATAATTTAAAATATATAACTTGTAATTTCATATTAATACAGATGTATAAATAAATAAATAAATATACATAGTTAATATTAAATTGCTATATTTATAATTTGTATACATATATATAATAAACTAATATATTTTAAGTATATTATTAATTAAGTTTACTATTAATTCTTCTTAATATATATGAAAAATTAGTTTGATTTTTTAGGTGGATTGATCTAAAAATTTTAAAATTGATCAGAATCGATCAAAAAACTAAATAGATTGAAAATTTTGGAGCAATGGACCAAATAAACTAATTAGACCGAACCATTTTACTCCAATCGTATATGATTTGAGTAGATAATTGATTTGATTTAGTTTTATTTACCCCTAATTTTACTTTTTACACTCTTTCGCAACATTGTGAACCTAATTGGAGGCCTTCGCTGGATGTGGTAAGGTCATGAGGATGAGTGAAAGTTGGATTCAAACCTAAAATAAGGGAACAAAAGAGATAGAAAAACTCACACAAAAATTATATTTATTTGTTTTTAAAGATTTTTAAAATTTAAAATTTATTAATTAATGAGATAACAATATATAATTAATTGATAATGTATTAAATATAAACTCATCAATTAAGCTATTCCATTATTGATTGAAGTCGTTTTTCAGCAGTCAAGACAAAGAATATCATTTATAGAAGAATATAAAGTAGGTAAGGGCGAGATCCACAAATTTTTTACTTTCTAAAATTAACTAGGCGATCAAAAGTGAAACACTATCGATTCATGTATGACGGTGATATCTCATGCCACTTAAAAGTGGAATGTTTGTGATATTTTATGTCACTTAAAAGTGGAATGTGGTGACAACTCATTAAATGGGCTCAAGTGGGGGTAATGTATGGACTAAAAGGTCATAGAATGAGTCTGGATTAGGTTGAACATTCATGTCTCCCTTTGCAAAAGTCAAGCACATGCTCAGTTGATTTGTCAATTTTATATATTATTTTATTATTGAAAATAACCCTACGAGTCTCCCTGGTCCAAGTGCACATCAGCAAGTCAATTCTTATCAAACAGATGTGTCATCAAGTTGGAATTTAATGGCAATTCTGGAAGATGACAAATTGAGAAAGTCTTTTGGATAGAAAAAAGAGAAAAATATATTTAAAAAAAGCCTCCCATATCCATATCCCTGCATTAGAATAAAGTGGGACAAGCATGGTCTCCAAGCCTCCAAAGGCATAAAAAGATGCTACTAAGTGTTTGATAATTACAAACAAATCCTTCTAAATTTACAGACAAATTATCCTGATAATCCATCATATCACCATCAACTAGGTTTTTCAAATGGTAAAAAGATCTATCAAATCTCTGTACTTTACAATTTTATTTAATTTAGTCTATGTACTCAAAATCAAAGTAATTTAGTTCCTTAATTTTAAAAATTTCATCAATTTAGTCTCTCCTCTTAACGGTATCTAATTTTTTCATTAAAAGATGACGTCAGTGATGATGTTAGCGTTGACGTGTCACATTTTGATGACATGAAAATGCCACGTGGCATTAGGTGATGACATGGCATTCCCATGTAGCACTAGACGATGACGTGGCAATGCTGACGTGGCACTGACATGCTAACTTGTCAGTGTCACGTGGCAGATCAAAAAAATTTCAAAAAAAAAATTTTTGTCATGTCATATGGACTAAATTGAATAAAAATATATAGTATATGGATTAAATTAAACAAAATCGAGATGTTGAGGGATTAAATTGAAAAAAATATTTGAAAAATATAAATCTTTAAGTATATTATTGATATGCTTATTAATAAACCAAATATTTAAGTATAAAAGATTTATGGTGCTAAAAATATATATAAATACTTTCTTACTTGATTATTTGATTTTAAAACATGTAAATTAATTTATTTTTTTACAAAAATTAAGTTTGAATTCTCCTTCTATAAAAAAAAATTTGAAAAAATTTCATACTTGAAGTCAAATTTAGATGAATAACTTGTATTACGTTAAAATAAAATAATATAAAATGATTAAATAATTTTTTTTTCTATTTATAACAGTATAAAAATTTGAAATTTATTTAACTTAGTTTTTAACTTGAGTTAAAGTCAAATTAGCAAAATATGTTGATTTAGTTCTTTTCTTTTTTTTAAAAAAATGAAGAACTGATATTTAGAGTTAGCAATGATTATAAATAATTCTTCGTTTTGACTTGCTTAATTTGGACATGACAAACCGCTTATTACAACCATAGAATCTAAGCTCCACCATTTCAATCTTTTATTTATTTTTTATATTTTTATTTTGTTTGATATTTTAAGTTATATTTTTTAAGTTGAAATTTTTTAAATTAAAGACTGCATTTATAGTTGATGAAGTTAAATATAATTGTAAATATTTGTACCATTTTATTTTATTAATAAAATTTTTGAAGATCCAAACAAATAATTTAAATTTAAATTTAGATTAAAATTATTGTAGTATTTGAATTTAAATAAAATCATTTTATAAGAAATTTTAAGTAAATTTAAATAAATGATAAATTGGGTAAAAGTTGAATAATTTCAGAAGAATGTGTATTTGTAAATTGTGAAAGTTGTAACTAAATCAACATATTTTGCTAATTCGAGTAAATTTAAATAAAAGATAAATTAGATAAAAGTTGAATAATTTCAAAAGAATGTGTATTTGTAAATGGTGAAAGTTGTAACTAAATCAACATATTTAGTCATTTTATATTATTTTATTTTAACGTAATGCAAGTTATTCATCTAAATTTGACTTTAGGTATGAAATTTTTTCAAAATTTTTTTTATAGAAGGAGAATTCAAACTTAATTTTTGTAAAACGATAAATTAATTTACATATTTTAGAATCAAATAATCAAGTAAGAAAATAATTATATATATTTTTTAGCACCATAAATTTTTTACACTTAAATATTTAGCTTATTAATAAGCATATTAATAATCTACTTAAAGATTTGTATTTTTTAAATATTTTTTTCAATTTAGTCCCTCAACATCTCAATTTTGTTCAATTTAGTCCCTGTACTATAATTTTTGTTGAATTTAGTCCCTATGATGTGGTAGAATTTTTTTTAGAATTTTTTTAATTTGCCGTGTGGCATTGACATGTCAACATGTAAGTGCCATATCAGTACTAACACGTCATCGTCTAGTGTCGCGTGGCATTGCCATATCATCATCTGATGCCACATGGTATTACCACGTCATCAAAATGTGATATGTTAACGCTGACGTCATTGTTAATGTCATCTTTTAACAGAAAAATTAGATGTCGTTAAGGGGAGGGACTAAATTGATAAAATTTTCAAAATTATGAGACTAAATTGCTTCGATTTTGAGTATAAAGACTAAATTGAACAAAATTAAAAAGTACAAGGGTTGGACAAGTTTTTTTACTCTTTTCAAATAAAGCCCCATTCAAAAGTTTTATCCACCAAACTTTCAGAACATCTATTTAACGCTAATTGCATTAAATATAAATAGCATTTACCTATCCTATCAAAAAGCAAAATGATAAAATTTCTATAATGAGCGGTTATGGCTGTTAGCTGAAACCTCAAAAGAACTCGTTCAACCAGGATGCTTCTGTTTTCCTGCTCTTTTTCATCATCACAAACCTTTCGAGCCATTGATTCTTGGAACTCATCAATTGAACTTAACTTTTCAAGAATTAACCTTTCTTGCTTGGCATATTCCTGATCAGGGTTGGATTCTAGAAATTGAAGGTCATCTAAATCAGTCAGTGGAATATGGTGACAATTATAGATGAAGGACCTTAGAACTCATTGGTTGGGTTCAAGTGGTTAAGATTTTAGGTTTAAGGAGGTAAAAATAAAAAATTTAATATTTGAGGGTAAAATTATAAAATTTGTTAAAAAATAAAGATAAAATTATAAATATTACGAAAATATATATATATATATATATATATATATATTATAAATGGTTGGAATTTGGGAAGGTCCTAGACTAAGTTTTGTTCAAGTTGAACATTCATGTCTCCCTTTACAAAAGTCAAGTCCAGGCTTAGTCGATATGTCAAATTTATAATTATTTTATTATTAAAAATAACCATAAGAGTCTCCCTCATCCAAGTGCACATAAGTAAGTTAATTCTTTTATCAAATAGACATGTCTTCAAGTTGGAATTTAATGACACTTCTAGAAGTTGACAAATTGAGAAATTTTTTTTTTTGAAGATTAACAAATTGAGAAAGTTATTTAAACAAGTATTTAGATTCTACAAATTGAAAGTCATCTAAATTAGTCAGTGGAATGCGGTGACAATTATATACGGGGGACCTAGAACTCATTAGCTGGGTTCAAGTGGTTGGTGTTATGTATTGACTAAAAGGTCATAGACCAAGTCTTGTTCAAGTTGAACATTCATGTGTCCCTTTACAACAGTCAAGCCCAAATAGAAAAGCAAAATTAATTTGACTTTTATTCATTGGTTGATAAAGTACAATTATTTATGCAAAGAATTAATTGGCTGCTCCCAAAGGATACTTCTTTAGATCAAGCTCATTATACTTATCAAAATTATCCTACACAAGAAAAGGATTATATCAATTAAAGAGATAATATTGGATTGGATAAAATCAAGCCAATTTTCCTTGTAATCTTCACTCCTCCACCTCAAGTTGGAGTGTGAAGAGTTGAAACACCCAACTTGCCGAGTAACTCATGAAAATGATCCTGTCCAAGTACCTTAGTAAAAATATCTGCCAGTTGAAATTTTGAAGTGATGAATCGAGGAATCAAAGTTTGAGGCTGAATATGTTGGCGTATGCAATGACAGTCAATTTCTATGTGTTTCGCATGTTCATGAAACAATGAATTGGCAGTTATATGGATGGCAGCCTGATTATCACAAAAAAGTGATATTGGATTAGTGCAAGGCACTTGTAGCTCTCGTAATAACTGTACCAAGCAAATAATTACACTAAAATGGGTGGCCATGGCTCGATATTTTGCTTCCACAGAGGAAAGTGAAACAACTGTCTATTTCTTCGATTGCCATGAGACCAGTGATGACCCAAGAAATATAATGTAGCCAATAGTAGACCGACGAGTGGTAAAACATCCTACCCAATCTAAATTACAATATGCCCGAAGAGACAATGAACTATTATAAGGTAACAGAAGTCCTTGCCCTGGGGCATTCTTGAGATATCGAAGCACACGAAAAGTTGCATCCAAGTGTGGTTGCTGAGGATTGTGCATGAACTGACTTAATATGTGTACATCATAACTAATATTTGGCCTTGTGATAGTGAGATAAAGCAAGCGGCAAACAAGTCATCGATATAAAGACCAAGATAAATTCAAGGGGACTCAGTATCTGATGCAAGCTTGTGTTGTTGGTCCATTGGGTATGGTGAAGGCTTGCTTATTATCAAGCCACATTCAGACAAAATATCTAATGCATATTTGTGCTTAGGGATGTCAACGGGTCGAGAACCCTATAATTTCAAGATACCCGAACCCTAACCCTATAAAAAATTAATTACCTTAACCCTATTAATTACCCGAATAATTTTAAAATTACTGCCCTAACCCTAACCCTGTTACATTTTTACTACCCTATAATTACCCTAACCCGTTTAAAAACCCGATTAGATTAAAAAAAATTATTTAAATCTTCTTCATAGGTACCCAATTACCTAAACCTATATACATATACAATAATATTTCTCTACGTGTTTCATAAAATTAACTACTAATTAAATTAATAAAAATAAAAATAATAAAATTTAAATTTAAATAATAAAAAACAAAGATCTTAAACATAAACTTAAATAACTAAAAACAAATATCCATACAATGATATAAACTTAAATAACTATACATAAATATCCAAATAACAACATAAACTTAAATAACTAAACACAAAGATCCAAAGAAATAACATAAACTTCAATAACCAAGCACATATATCCGAACAACAACAACATAAACTTAAATAACTAAAATAAATATACAAACAACTAATTAAACAACATTACAAATTGACAATAAGGCAAGCTCATGAACAATTCAATCATCTTTTTCTGTGTCAGTGTCAACAAGCGTGACAATTGAATCTTCAATTGTTATACATGATCCTACACCAATAAAAAAAATAAGCATATATATAACACTTAGGATAATAGATAATTTCTAAAGAAAAGAAATGAAATAAAAATATAATGAATTTATTTACCTTTCGTTTCATTCCTTAACCAATTTTGAGTGCACATCAATGCCTCCAAAGTGTATGGTTTAAGCCTACTTCGATGGTCACTCACCACTCTCCCACCAATACTAAAGACTGACTCAGATGCAACTGTAGAAACAGGAATAGCAAGAAAATCTCTGACAATCATTTGCAAAGTGGGATACTTGATCCCATTTGTCTTCCATCAATTCAAAATATCAAAAGTTTTAGTGAATGGCAAAATTTTGTCTTCTAAATAATGATCCAATTATAACTTCCCATGCCCATCAGTAGAAGAATAAAGAAATTCATACAAATCATCTGGATTGGGTGATTCATCAAATGTTGTTGTTAATGAACTCTGAAAAAACTCTGATTTTAGATTGGTGGATCTACTCTGGTATTCTTGAAGTAAATCATAACAAGTTTTCCTAACTTTTTCAATCTCATAATTTGCAGCACCACCATAAATTTTAGGAAAATAATACTCAATCACCTTCATTTTATACCTAGGATCCAAGATAATCGCCACAGCTAGCACAATATGAATATCCTTCAAATATTTTTCAAACTTATCAAACATTTTCTTTGCCATTGCACTAATTGTCACATCATCAGAGCACATCCAATTCACAATTGCAATTCGAAGTTTACAAACTTTGACAAAAAACCAATTTGCAGTAGGATACTCTATCCCAAAAAATAAAGTAGTGAGATCATAAAAGATTTCCAACTTGTCAACAAGATTTTTTGCTCTCTCCCAATCTTTCTCACTAGGCACATAAGAGTAACCTTAGTCTCTAAGTTTCAACTTAGGGAAGAGATCTTTATATCCTATAGCAGTCCGAAGCATCACATAAGTTAGATTCCATCTAGTTCTATAATCTAGACTCAACTTTTTAGAATATGACACTTTAGCTTGTCGAGCCACTTCTTCAAATTTTTCCACTCTAGATGGACTAGCTGACCAATATACTACACTATCACGAGCATTTTCAATCACATCTTCAATCACAGATAATCCATCTCTAGCAATCAGATTCAATATATGTGCACATCATCTCATGTGAAGAAGTTTTCCATCAAGTAAAAGTTCAAAACCCAAGTGATACATTAGGATAGAAATCATACCATCATTAGAGCTACAATTATCCACAGTGATAGTAGAGAGTTTGCTCTCTGTATACCATTCAGTCAAAGCATTCATCGCTTCTTGAGCAAGAACATCCATCGTGTAAGGTGCTGGGACATATACAAATCTGCATGTTTACAAAAAAATATTAATGAATTTGATTAAATTTGTTTTATAAAACCATTAATCTATAACATAACACAATTTAAAGAATTAGAATAAAAATTGCTTACCTCAAGATATAGCTTTGCAACTCTCAAGATTCATCAATATAATGAGCAGTGACGGACATGTAACCTTTCTTTTGATTTGAAATCCACATATCCATTGTGATTGCTATGCGACTTTTTAACTTCTCAAACCCCTGTTGTAGCTTGGATTTCTTTGAGCAATAAATCTTGTGAATGTCCTCTTTAATTGTATTGCGAGAAACCATCTTAAACAAGGGTTGAAGAGCGGCAACAAACTTCTTAAAACCAACATGAGAAACAATAGAATGCGGATACTCATACAAGATTATAGCACAAGCCAAATCATGTCTTGAAATGTCTTGATCAAATGTGTAATTTTTAATATGAACCTTCCCATCAGCTTGTGTATCTATGCCAAGTTGCTTTTGCTTTTCAAAGCATTGTTCAATGCTTGAATTTTTTCTCCTTGCACAAGTATTCATGTGATTTTTCAAAGCGGTTGTTCCATTCTTGCTATTGGCCTTAAGAATAGCTTTACAATAATTACAACTTGCCGCATCTTCCCCATCGATATTTTTCTTTTCAAAATGATTCCAAACCTCCGAAGTTAATTTTTGACGATGTTTGGTACTTGAACTACACAATGGAGGTTTACTTCCAGTAAGCGAGATCAAAGCTTGACTACCACTAGTAGGAGTTTCAGAAGGCTCAATTATAGGTATTTGTTGTGAACTTGACCCTACATATGCTGACGATTGAGAAGGGGTCTTATTGCAATTATAATTAACATTACATCACATTTGTCAATTGCATCCATTTTTCAAAAGACCTAGAAACATAAAAATAACAAAATATGAGAAGCACAGAAATAATATATGCAGAGAAGATAGATGGTAATGATAATTGCAGATGTCCCAATGAAGCATTACATTGAAGTCTTTGGAATCTCCAACTTCTATTGGTCTTAGCCATTAAAATAAAGCAAAAAGAAATAAAGAATAGAGCAGTTAAACCACTGGCCAATCAATCAAAGCAGCTCAACTAACTGTGTAGAGAGTTGGAAAGTGAAAAAACCAACTTTAATCACTACAAAAAGCTATCTATCTTCCAATTCCTACTTTATTTGTCTTTGTTTGTGCAGCAGCCATACATGCATGGTTGGAACAATTACCCATTAATATAATACAAAAAAGAGCCACTATTACATGTGGAAACGGATGGAATTGGTGGACTGGAAACATTTAGAGAGATACATTCAATCATTCATAACAAAGTCTGCATGATAAATAATAATTGCCAAGACTAGATCCACTATATATGCAGTCTGCAGCTAGGGATGCTTTGCACAAAAAAATTATTATTGGAAGGTTATGATTAAATATTTGACTCCCTTACCATTCTGTAGTCTCACTCAAATCAAATTTATCAAACCAGAAAATGTCATTCGAGATGTACAATACTATACAAGTTTCAAGAGTAATATTGAAGCTGTAGAATTGATGTAAATTAAGGGTGAGAAAAAGAGGTAGTAATTAATTTCATTTTGAAAGTTGTATTAACTAAAAATTCTCTTCTGGGCTATGACAATTGAGAATTGAGTAGCATTATTATTCCTTGTAAACTTAACAACCCATGGCAGTTGAACTTGCACCTTGCATTTTTCAGTAACAAACAGCACTAATTGAAGCAGAAAATCTTGTTTGCATAACAATTATTAAGAATGAACCTAGTTTAACAAAATCCTATACCAAAATCTCAGCTAGGGAAGAACAAGGGCGTGGGGCTTGGGGAAACACCGAGGCAGTTGGCAAGGCATGGCTGTGGTTGGGCGATTGGGGAGAAAAGAAAGATGAACTGATGAAGGAGCCGAGCGTGGCGTGGTAGGCCGACAGCTAGGGAAGAACAAAGGTGTGGGGCTTGGGGCGACACCGAGACAGTCGACAGGGCATGGCTGTGGCTGGGCGGCTAGAAAGAAAAGAAAGATGAACTGATGAAGGAGCTGAGCGTGGCATGGTAGGCCGATGGCTAGGGTCTTGGGGAATAACAATTGAACAAGGATTCAACTGAAGGAGAGGCAAGGAGTGGCTACCGATTAGAAGAGAAAAGAGAAAGAAAAAAGGGAATGGTTAGGTTTTTATTTTTTAATCTTTTTGTCTTTTTTTTAACATCAATTAGTATTACATAAACATTTCACATTTGGATTAGGAAATTGTGAAATCTTTTTTTAATATGCACAAAAAAACAAATTTTGTTATATAAATTTTATAAGTTTATAAATTATCATTTTTATAATATTAATAAAAAATAAAAAATAAATATATATTAAAAGTATTATAGTGTATATACAAAATAGTAATTATATTTTTTATAAATAAATCTAATTTATATAAAACATAGTTATTAAAAGACCTTATAATTTAATTAATAATCATAATTTTATTAATTATATGAATTTGTCCTTAGTTACATGAAATTTAAAAGAAAAATAGCTAAGTTTCAAAATTATTCTAATCTCACAACTTCTTTTTCAATAATTAAGTTTATATATTATAAATTTATATAAACAAAAGTATATATATTATTTAGTAATTAATTTATACAATAATAATTATATTTTTTATAAATAAA
>NC_030850.1:7173676-7331706 GCF_000208745.1 Theobroma cacao
TATATATATATATATATATATATATATGTATATAATACAATTAATAATTTTGTAAGTTATAATTTTTATAATGTTAACACAAAATAAAAAATAGATATATTTATATTTAAAGTATATATATACTAAAAGTATTAGTATATATATAATATAGTAATTACTCAATATATATAATATATATTTAAAAACATTTCAAGTTAATTAATAATCATAGTTTAATGAATTAATTTAATTAACTATATGAGTTTGTCTTTAATTACATGAAATTAAAAAAATAGTTAGATTCCAAAACTATTTTAAACTCAAAGACTCTTTTTAAGTATATATATTATAAGTTATACTTTTTGTAATCTTAACCCAAAATAAAAGGAAAATACATTTTTATTAAAAATGTATATAATAGTAATTATATTCCTTTGTAATATGATATGATATTCATATTATTTAAACATAATTAATAATCTAATAATTTTTTTATTTATATATATTCATATCATCACATTAGTTATTTAACTAACTATATTTTAAATATATTTGTTATTATATAACAAAGGCAATTGTTTGTCAAGATGGTTGAGACGGTGAGTGTTTCCTTTCGTTGGCCTGGGTTTTAGTCCAATCATTATCAATTTTATTTAACTATTTAAATAATAAAAAATATATAAACGGGTATTTATAAACGGGTTCGGGGCGGGTATCCGCAAAACCCGGTTAAAAAATAATTGGGTTCAGGTAATAGGTATCCAAAGTGTGATACCCGAACCCTACCCAAACCCAATTCGGGTAGTAAAATCACCACTCGAACCCGCTCCGAACCCGTTTAATGGGTACCCTAACTCAAAATAACCAGGTCGAGTACCCGCAAGTACCCTATATTAGGGTACTCGTTGACATCCCTATTTATGCTGACTCAAAATTATACCGAAGGGGGATCGAGCAACTTCTATGCCTAAAATATATTTTAATTTTCTAAGGTTTTTAATTTAGAATTGCTTGTGCAAATCTTGTTTTAATTTAACAATGTGTTCCAGATCAGTTCCTATGACTATCACATCGTCCATGTATATCAAAACAACAATCAAGGATGTCTTTTGATGAAATAAGAAAAGTGAGTGATCTGCTTCATATTGACAAAACCCAATAGCTAGCAAAGCTGTGGTAAATTTGTGATACCAATTTCTCGAGGCTTCTTTAAGCTCATATAGAGATTTTTGCAACTTACACACATGCTGCTCCCCTTTTCATTCAAATCCTTGCAGAATCTTCATATAAACCTCTTCATTTAGATCGCTATGAAGAAATGCATTGTTAACATCCAGTTGGTGTAATTCTCAATTTTGTACTAAAGCCATTGCAAGTAGGCATCTAACAGTCACTAATTTGGCTAATTGTGTGAAAGTCTCATGAAAGTCCACCCGTTCTATTTGAGTGAATCCTTTGGTAACTAGACGAGCTTTATATTGCTCCACAGTCCCATCTGGGTTGTACTTGATCTTGTATACCCATTTAGAATCAATTGCTTTTTTTCTTGGTGGTAATGTACTCAAGACCCATGTTTTATTTTCTTCCAATGCCTGAATCTCCTTTGCCATTGCATCCCGCCAATGAGCATGCTTCACCGCCTAATAAAAATTAGTTGGCTCATCGGTGGAAGAGATGGCTACCAGTAAAGCATTATGACTGTATGAAAAATGAGAATAAGAAAGAAATTACGAAAAAAGGATATACTATAGAGTTGGTTGTTGTGTGGGAATGTGCGTTGTCGAAGAAGAAAAACGGTGTGAGAGAGGGAGGCAAAGTAAAATCATAGTCTACTAGTTTTTGTGGAATCTGACGAGTTCTTTTTCTTGTCACTACTGAAGAATTTGTCGTCATATTAATACTAGAAGCAGTATTTAATTCAGTTTCAATGTGCATCACTGGCTACTGGTTGGATTGAGGAAGAGTAGCATGATTGCTAATTTCTTGCTCTGTTTGTGGCCTAAGTGGTCCACTCTCTTCATTATTTAAGGAATTATGTGCCCTAATTTCATCTAGCCCACTTGCATTATTTGATTTGTGAGATCCAACTCTGTGAGGCCAACTAAGGGCTTCTTGTGATTCGTATGGCCTAACCATACGCTGTCCATGTATTAACTCATCAAATGGGCTCAAGTGTGGACCCATGAATAATTCATCAGAGGCACAAACCTGGCTATTATGATCTGTTACCGTCCAAGATGCTAGTATGTGTGTTCTTGAGGACCCATTAAATCCATTGTTTGCCTTGGTCATTGCATTGGGAAAAATATTCTTAAAAAATTATACATCACGTGAAGTATAGATCTTTTTATCCTCAATGTCAAACATCCTATACCCCTTTTGTCCATGTGGATAGCCTAAGAAAATACTCGATTTGGAGCAAGAACCAAATTTATCGCGAGGGTTATTGGTGATGAGCCCATAACATAAACATCCAAAGGTTCTAAGATGCAGATAAGTTGGCAGTTTTCCAAATAAAATTTCATAAGGAGTTTTATTTTTCAAAATTGATAGAGGCATCCTATTGATTAAATATGCAGCTGTCAAAACACATTCACCCTAAAATTTTATGGGTAGATGTGCTTGAAAGCGTAGTGCTTATGCAACTTTCAACAAGTGTTTGTACTTTCTTTCTACTTATCCATTTTGATATGGTGTGTTTGTACAACTTGTTTGGCATTGAATTCCATTTTCATTATAGTAGGTAAGTAAATCACTGTGTTTGAACTCCATCCCATTGTTTGAACGCACAAATTTTACTTGTGTATCAAACTGAGTACGTACCCATTGAAAGAATTGCAATAAGTAATCACGGGTTTTTGACTTATACTTCATCAAATATACCCTAGTGGCTTGACTGAAATTATCCACAATGGTTAAAAATAAAATGCTCCAAATAATGATGTAGTTTTATAATCTCCCTAAATGTCATAATGGACAAGTTCAAAAATTCAACTGGATTCATGAGTACCAACAGGAAAAGGCAAATGATGTTGTCGTGCTCTGCAACAAGCATCACAAAATTTATTTTCCCTAACATTAATAAATGAATCACCGAGATAAGATAAATGGTTCATTAACAGATGTCCCAATCTTCGATGCCACATTTTTGCGTGTCTCGTATTACTTGCAACCAGTGCCTTGCCCTCTCTTGTTGGTTCCAAATAGTAAAGTCCATCATGCACCCTACCCACTCCAATCAGCCTCCTCGATGGTAAGTCTTGAATAACACAAAATTCAAGCCAAAACGTGAGCACACAATTTAAATCCTGGGTTAATTTGATGACAGATAACAAATTAAAATTAAAATTCGAAATCCTAAGAACTTGGTCCAAGGCCAATTTTTTATTTAATTCAATATGGCCCAAAGCTTGCACAAGAACCATTTCTCGATTGGGTATTTAGACTGAAGAGAATTCGGGCTTGTGTATAACATTATTGAGCAAGCCCAATTCCCTGGTTATATGATCTGTGGCCCTAATATCTATGATCCATGGATCAATGTGTTTACCTTACTTACGTGCATGTTGATTAATGACATTAGCTGTTGTTCCTACTGCTTGTAATCCTAATTGTGTGTTCGATATACTTCCTATGCCCAACGCTGTAAGCACTTGAAGGATTTGCTATTGTTGTATCATTGAGGGTTTTGCATCATCAGTCTTGGCAACAAATGCTATGCCTCTGTTGTTTCGATCTGCACCAATCATGCGTTTACCTCCACAACCTCGACTTCGATTAGTAGGCTGGCGATTCCAATTTTCTGGGTACCCTATGATTTTAAAACACTAATATTTTGTATGTCTTGATTTTTCACAATGAGTGCAACGTATTTGTTTGACTTTTTCCTCAAAATGTCGATTATGATTTCCCTTGTTGTTTGTAGTAGCTTGCCCCGATGCCACTCCTTAGCCTTTGGACATTGTACTAGCCAGAAACATAGCTCTTTCAATGGTTGGGGCTTGACCTATAACGACTTGTTTCTACTTCTCCTATTGTGCCACAATGGAATATGCTCTCCCCAAGCTAGGCAGTGGATCAACACTAAGTATTTGAGATTTCACCGTGCTAAATGTGTCATCCAATCCCATGACAAGGTCAAACACCTTCTCTTGCTCTCGCATGTCTTCAATCTTCTTCGCAACTCCACACTTGCAATAACATGTACATACAAGTAAAGGATTAGAAACTTGTAATTCACCCCAAACAATTTTGAGCTTACTGTAATAGGTTGAGATTGAAGTCTTTTCTTGTTGCAATAATGCAATCACACGCCTCAACTCATAAACACGTGGAGCAATTCCTTATGTGAACCTCTCTTGCAAATCTGCCCAAACTTCACAAGCCGTTTCGGCATGCGCTGTGCTACCTTGAATATCTTTTGCAAGCACGTTCACTGAACCCATGACTCATAGTCCCGGGGAATTAACATCTAGTTGAACTATGGTCCAATCTACGAATCTTGCCTTGTTCTTGGATCGTAGTGCATTCAGAAACTTCATCTCCAAGTAAAGTAATTTTCACCATTCTCAGCGAAAGGGTGTGTGACAAAAATCAAGCCAGGTGGTTCGATGAATGCAAAAAATATGTAAACTTAGTGTCAATCGCGACATTGTGTGATGTAGTCGTAAATGATTCCAAGCTCTCATTATCTTGATTTCGATTGTCATTTGCCATGGCTGAAAAAAAAAATTAGAGTTTTGGGCTAAATGCTCCGATACCAAGAAAAGCAAAATTAATTCGGCTTCTATTCATAAATTGATAAAGTACAATTATTTATACAAAGAATTGGTTGGCTGTTCCCAAAGAATACTTCTTTAAATCAAGCTCCTCATACTTATCAAAATTATCCTATATAAGAAAAGGATTATATCAATTAAAGAGATAATATTGGATTGGATAAAATCAAGCCACGATTTCCTTGTAATCTTCATTAAAATTGATATGTGAAATTTATAATTATTTTATTATTGAAAATAACCCTACGAGTCTCCCTCATCTAAGTGCAAATCAGTAAGTTAATTCTTTTATCAAACAGATATGTCTTCAACTTGGAATTTAATGGCACTCCCAGAAGATGACAAATTGAGAAAGTTATTTAGACAAGTATGTGGATTCTGCAAATTGAAGGTAATTTACATCATTCAATCTAGTATCAGCAGAGGAGAAAGTCTGAGTCAATAGAAAAATGACAGCCATATGATCTTAACAATTTCACACTCATTGGCAACCATAGTAAAGTCATACTATATTGTAAAGATGTACATTCAATGGTGGGAAGTGGATAATCTCATATTAATTTAATAACTAATTTCATGATGATTAACACCCTTAATCTATGGAAACATAAACATATAAATTAAGATTGAGAGAGGGGATGAAGAATTTAAGAATTACCTGACACTTTAGGAACTTAAAAAAGACTCGTGGAAGCAAATCTTGCTCGAACATCATTCCAAACTCTCTTTCCTTCATAACTCTTTAATTTCATCTTCCATAAGTCTTTCAAGTAGTAGTTGGAAGTTTTGGAATTGCCCTGCCAAATCATCAAAAAACAAGTAGTTGGAGAAGGTGAGGAACTTGACCTCTGTATATATAGATTGATGGGTTGGAGTAAAAAATGGCAACAACTCTATTATTGACCATTTTGTTGTGCTTCACAGAGATTCCAAGTTTAGTTTATCTTCCTAACAGTGCAATTGTGCAAATAACTTGGGTTGAAAATTGGTAATTTTAGGATGGGATTCAAACTTGGGATGTTTTTTTAGCCTTCAAAGATAAGATATTTTCGAAAATAATCATTTTTTAATTTTAATTGTCTTTAGATAAGAGAAAAGTTTTTTTTAATAAAATTACCTTTAATAAAATCTCCTCATATTCAAATGTACTTATTGAAAAAAATATTATTACACGTCATGTTGAAAAAAAAGTTAGCCCAAATTAATAGGTACTTAAGGCATTTAACTCAATTATGTCGTAGTGAAATACAAATATAGAGATCAAATTATATGTCATGTTTAAAAAATAATGTTGACACGCTTGAAAAAAAAATTGTTACATGTAGGTGTTTAATTTTAAGAATTTATATATTAGTGAAATACCAAGATAGACACCAAGTTACACACCATGTTTAAAAAATAATTTCATTACACATTATATTTAAAAAATGTTATTACATGCCATGTTAAAAAAAAATTAGCTGTCATATTTATGATGTTTAACTCTAATAGTTTAATCCTAATAAAATAAAAAGAAAGAGACTAGGTTACACATCATATTTAAAAAAAAGTTGTTACACACTATGTTGAAAAAATAATTGTTACATGTCATATTTAAAGTGTTTATCTCCAATATATGTTTAAGGTGTTTAACTTCAAAAGTTTATGTCTTAGTGAAATACAAAAAAAAAAAAATTCAAGTTACACATCATGTTTAAACCATGCCATATTGAGCAGATTTGTTACATATCAAATGCATTTGAATTGTTACATGCAAACATGGCATGTAACAACTTTGGACAGTGTTCGAATTTATAGATTTCACTTATAACTTCAACTCATCAACTTTAAATTATGTGAATGTAAACCAATAAATTCAAGAACATTCATTGATATTATCTCTACTCTTTGGTTTGTAGATTGACAATGATATGGTAAGAAAATAGAAAGAGAGATGGTGATGCTGGTAAAATTAAAAAGAGTTGGATGATAGAAGAGAGATATCGGGAGTATAATAGACGGATGCAAGAGAGAAAAATTAGTAAAATTAAAGAGAGTTGGATAGAGAGAGAGAAATCAAGAGCACATTAGGGAGAGAGAAAACGGGAGGAAAAATTGTGATAAATTATTTAATTTATCTAAAATGGCTTTAAGGATGTTTGTATCAAGTCATGATAAACAAAATTAAATAAAAACAATTAACTTTATATTGAAGATTATATTTTTAAAATGACTTTATAAAGTTGACCATTTCTCGTAATTTTCTCTTCAAACTTGCTCATGAGAAGATTCAAGGAATGCAGCTAGCCTTGATTATTTACACCATTAAATATCCTATACATTTTAAGAATAACATATTCGCAAAAATCATCGACATCTGTATTTTAGTGGGAAAATAGTTATTCTTAGAAAAGCTTTTCAAGAGTGCCTCGTCCATTACCATTTCTCCATCTTCAATTTTCTTATAATACAATCATGACCTCTCAATAAAGTGAAAATGCAATTAATATTTGATTTAATGGTTATTATCTTTTTTTTTTTTTTTTCTATAACAAGGTCAAGCTTGTCCAAAGCTTGGATCTATCCAGACTTTTTGACTCTCATATTTTCCAAAAGATTAATCATTATACTTCATTGGATTTGTTATTTTTTTTTCTCTTAAATTGAGCTTATGATTCTCCTTAGCTTCTAAATTAGTTGAAGATTGTTGTTAATTAATGATACATAAAGGTAATTGCACCCCAAATCAAATCATTTTAACCTCTTTTATTCGCTTGTGCCCCTTTTTACCTTTCAAAATTTATTTGAAACATTATTTCTACACTATCCATTCTATTTGTTAAAAAATTGAATGTAAAAACTATTTGGATTATATATTCATATATAATTTTTTCACTTTATTTCCATTAAAAGTTATTAAACATCATATCATTACAAGTTTAACGGCCAAAAAGAAATACTCCTTTCACTATAAGTTATTTAAATTGTAATATTGTAATACACCTTAAAGCTATAAACAAGTTGTAAATGCAAAAGAAAAAAAAATGTTAATACAAAAATGGATGAGGGCATATCCCTTAATTAATTTGTACTTTTGGTTTAATGAAAATGCAATTGGAGTTGTTTCCTTGCTTTTGGGAATGGAATTTTTGCTGCAATTTCTTATGATGTTCGATATTATAATTGCAGTCAAATTCGGCGACTGCGTAGTTCCAATCGGTCGTAATGCGAAGCGGATTCTTAATTTCTTAGACTCTGAGCCAATGTCCTAACTTTTCGGGGGGAGAGGAACGAGAAATTAGAAACTTTTACACTGTGGAATAAAGATTATTCCTTTACCATTTTCAACTTGTCTCGGTAGTTTTTTCTTTAATCTTTTTCCAGATCCCATGGTTTCTGGGCCAACTATATTTTATATCGACGTGTAGAGGCCATGGTTTGGGAGTCGGACCCTCCACTTGGAACTTCGTTGTATCTGTTGGACTTATTAAATAAATGAAACCATACGGTAAAGTTTCAGTGGATTCTATTGGACATGTTCCTTGTCTTTTTATTACTGGTGGAAAAATCTGTCAAATTTTACTATGGTCCATAATTCTACGTCGGTTTACACACCACTGTTTTATCTAACATGTGCATTTCAAGGTCAATTTCCGCAACTACAAGATAAATTTGATAAAGAGTGACGAAGCAAAATCAGAGATGATGGATGTGAAAACACGCAAGTGGAAAGCTTGCTGAGGATAATTCATTGGATAGTGGATTCTTTTTTCCATAGAAGTTACTTGTTCCTAGTTGCAGCTGATTTTGATTGGGCCTGTAGTTAACCACCCACTGGAAAAAAACTTCTATAAATGACCTCGTCTGCTGCCCCTTCCCCACATTCTTCTTCTACTTTTTCCTTCATTCTTCTGTGCTAAAACCGCATTAAAAACTTTCATAAATTTATTTTTTCTAAAGGCGGACATGGAGCTAGCGCAACCCATGTTCAGAGAAACACCTGAAGCCCGGAAATTGAAGCCACCAAATAATGGTAAAACTTCAATAATCAGGAACGGGAATTCATCATCAGCATATTCCCACGTTCCTAGCAAACTTTGCCACGGTTCCGAATCTTTCAGGACTCTGGAGATGGGTGTGCCAAAGGTTGACTCAACTGACAAAAAGCTGTCTTGGCTACGATCTCAAATCATTGGCGGTGATGCACAGTTTGACACTCCTTTTGGAACCAGAAAACTTATATATGCTGATCATACAGCATCAGGCCGCTGTCTTCACTACATCGAAAACTTCATTGTCACCAATGTTCTGCCCTTTTATGGTAAGAAATTTTTCTATGACCTTCGATTGTGATTCTATTGTATGCGTGTAAAACATATATATATATATATATATATATGATTATGTTATTTCAGACAAAAACTGATCGTTATCATTGTGCTCTGATTTAGTCAATAAGAATGATGGTGTCATTAGGGTAAGATTTTTCTCTTCGTTTGATGTTGTATGTGTCAGCTGATCTTGCTTGGTTCGTGCGTAGGGAACACTCACACATGTGACAGTTATGTGGGCCACAGGACGACAAAAATGGTGCATGAAGCATCTAATTACGTTAAAAGATGCCTAGGTGGTGGGCAAGATGATGCAATTCTGTTTTGTGGCTCAGGCAGCACGGCAGCTATTAAAAGGTTACAAGAAGTTATGGGGATTGCGGTCCCATCAATTCTGAGAGACAGGTTATTAAATTGCTTAATCAATGAGAAGAGATGGGTGGTTTTCGTTGGCCCCTACGAGCACCACTCCAACCTGCTTTCATGGCGTCAAAGCCTGGCTGAAGTGGTGGAGATTGGTTTAGATGAGAATGGTTTGATCAACATCGAAGCTCTAAGACGACAGCTTGAGTTATATAAACACGCCAATAGACCTTTGCTTGGTTCATTTTCGGCTTGTAGTAATGTGACTGGGATTCAATCAGATACTCGAGAGATTGCTAAACTTGTTCATGGGTACGGAGGTTTTGTTTGCTTTGACTTCGCAGCAAGGTACATACTAAGAATGGTTTGTTCTTGTCTACCAAGTTTTTCTCTTTGTGTTAATATTTAGCCATGGGAAGTTGACTTGGATATATTGTCTTTGTGGATAGCGGTCCTTATGTGGAGATTGACATGAGATCAGGGGAGTTTGATGGATATGATGCAATTTTCCTTAGCCCACATAAGTTTCTTGGTGGTCCTGGATCGCCCGGTATCCTTCTAATGAACAAGGCTCTGTATCAGCTAGGAGCTTCTCCTCCATCAACTTGTGGAGGTGGCACTGTTAATTATGTCAATGGTTTCAATGAAAAGGTAATTAAGTTGTGTTTTGTTTTCTTTTTTGGCTCTTGTTGATCCCAACCTTGAAGGGAATTTTTGTTCCCTTCTTCCGTTGGACGAGATAAAAGTATGATTTCGTACGTAGCGGCTGGGCTAGTTGGGATCATTGAAGTATAATTTATGAGCTAGGTGGTTTAGAAGGACCCTAGGTGGTTTAGATCTAGTGAATGATAAGTGTCTTTCTTTATCATTGAAGTATAATTTTATATGAGCTAACCATTCTAACTAAACTTTCTGAATAGTGTATATATGCGTTAATTATAAAGTGTTTGACGAATTCAGTACGTGCTAAGATGGGTGCATTTGCAGGACACATTATATGCAGATGACGTAGAAGAAAGAGAAAATGCAGGGACCCCTCAAATAATTCAGATTATTAGGGCAGCGTTGACCTTCTGGGTGAAGGAATACATTGGTTATGAAGTGATTGAAAAGCAGGAGAAGTCATACATACAGCAAGCATTAGAGAGGCTTCTCCCAAATCAAAACATAGGGATTTTAGGAAATACAAGCACCGAGACAGAGAGACAAGCCATTCTGTCTTTCCTCGTCTTCTCCACCACCAACTCATGCCCTGGTCCCGTCAACAAAGAAGGTAACCATGTTGATGAGCTAGATGGACGTATGAAAAGGGGACTTTTCATGTGGGGTGAGACCGGGAACAGGAGGGATAAGCCTCTCCATGGCCCTTTCGTTGTAACTCTCCTAAATGACCTGTTTGGAATCCAAGCTCGAGGTGGCTGTGCTTGTGCTGGACCTTATGGCCACAGTTTGCTTCATATTGATGAGCCTCGCTCCCTTGCGTTTAGAGAAGCTATTGAAAAGGTTTACACATTAAAAACTTTCCACTGTCTTATTTTTTTTTATATCAATTGAAATGAATATGCATAAGTAGTCCAATTGAATGAAATTAACAAATTTACGAAGAAATAATAATAAAACAAAAAATCTTGATTATGACGAATTAAATGTAATAATTGACAATTAAATATGATTATGCTATTTAATATGATGACTTTAAAAAAAAAAAATCACAACACTCTCTTTAATAAAACTTTAAAATAAAATAACAAATACATATAATTCAGGAGCTGAGCTTTTAGCTAATGTGAATGGGTTTAACGGATCATTGCAGGGCTATGCTGGAGCAAAACCTGGATGGGCAAGAGTTAGCTTTCCTTACTACATGTCTAATGAGGAGTTTGAATTCATTCTTGCTGCAATAGAGTTTATAGCCATATATGGCCAACGGTTTCTTTCCCTATACCATTTCAACTTGAGAACTGGCAGCTGGACTTTCAAGAAGAAGGCACTTAAAGACTTGGTCGGAAAGGAGATGAGTCAGGGCAGTCATGTGTTGCCTTTGGCTAGTGCTTTCCCGGTAACAAGCGTGGACCGTGACCAACCCTCTCAATACGATGATGCAGATGTTTCTGTCATCCGTACGTATGCATCGCATTTGAAAAGTGCCAAACGAATCGCTGCTCTCCTCCCCAAGTTTCCATCTCAACGCCGGCTTCACGAGGATATAGACCTTGACCTCCTCCCTTACAGGCTTTAACCATAGCATACTATCAAGATGTCCATCCGAGTTCATGCCAAATTTTTGGATGTCCTCGCCACCTTTTGTTGAATCGAATAATTTTGTTACTACCCGACGAAATTAGTAGAAATCTAATAAATTAAATTCACTCAAACTTGTCACCCTGAAATTTCTTGCAGTTCCTGACAAATTAGCTGATGGGCAATCCAATGTGATCAGACTTTCTAGCAACAGCCTTTTTTTGACCAAATCAAATACATACAAACAAATCAAAACGATTATTAATGGACAGGATTAAATGGCAATACCAGCTCATTTCTAACCTGATTATTACTTATTTTTGGAACAATTCATGATCAATTTACAAATGAAACTAGCGGTGGGAAATTTTCCCTCTGCCTCGCTCACAGAATTCATTTAAATTCTACAGCTAGCCACATAACTCTATTTTGAATGGCCTTGGAAGGTGTGCCTTCAATTGCGATCGCAGATATCTCTCTCCTAATTATAGAATACAACAACAGACCTCGGTAGAATCCGCCCAATTGGTGTCTTGTACTTACAAAATTGAGGATGGCTCAACTCACAGGGCCTCTGAATCTGAAAGTCTTCAGTTAACCGTATGTAATCAAGGAGTAGGCAGTGAAGCAGAAGTTGCCATCAAATATCCATCATCTCAACTCTCTAGCAGATTACATACGCCCAGATATATAAGGAAAAAGCCGCAAGTGATTGTATGCAAAACTGTTTTCCAAACCAAAAAAATGAAAGAGAAAAAAACAGAACAGTTTAATTTAACATATAAGGGAACACTTCAAGTTGAAATATTGCTCATGAATTCATTACCATGATTTCAAAGGAAATGACTGGCCATCAAAAGTTGTGGCTTCTCCTTGTCTTCTTCAACCTCCATTGAAGCTTCAGCTTTTATTTCTTCAACCCTCTTATCCCAAATGTTATCTATCAGCTTCCAAGTTTCATCACTAATGGTTCGAGTCTGTACAAATAAAAAGGAAAATTAAAACACACACACACAGAGTATTTGCATAAATGAAAAATATGATCAAATAGTCTTTCCAACTTGCCTCCATGGGACGTGGTGCACCAAAAGTTGCAAACCCAGCATTTCCAGGTGCAAATGTAACCCTCCCTGGACATGTGATCCCATGGATTCCCCATCGCCCGGCATAAATTAGGGCTCCATATTCATCAACTGGATTGACAGTGGGCTATACAATGGGCAAAAGCATCAATCATACATTCATCAAAAGGGATGCAAAATAATTGCATCATCAAAAATAATAAACTGGTAGTCATAAAACAATAACCATTCTAGCATTTAAACTGTACTTCTGTAGGTCAAAAATATAACTCTAACAAATAATGCTTGAATTGCATACAATCATATCAAAACCAAATTTCCAGTCCAATTTAATACCAACGAATGGTTCCAAGCAATTCAAAGGTCATTTTCATATTTAAGAAAATTGTCATGGATTCTCCATGTATTTCTGTCAGATTTAATTAAATTGATTTTCCCTTACATGACTACCATCTGAAGAGACTATCATGTTAATCTTGCATACTTCCACAATACAGTCAATGGTGATAGAACTTCTAAAACTAGTCTCATGCAGAGTAATCATGTCCAATGACCGGTTAATAACCAAGGAATTCAAAAGTCAGTTTCATAGTGTCATGGATTCTCCATGTATTTCTGTCAGATATAATTAAATAGATTTTCCCTTATATGACTGCCATCTGATCTTATTAAAAAACTATTATGTTAGTCTTGCATACCTCCAAGAGATATAAAATTAATGGTGATAGAACTTATAAAACTAGTCTCATGCAAAGTAATCCTGTCCGATGACTAGTTATTAACAGGCTGTGCGTCGGAAGAACACTTCAATTTGAAAACCAAAGCAAGCAGATAAAGAACAACTTGCAGAATATCTGTCAATATCAATAATTGCAAATGTTTATGAATTTTCACATTGGATTCATTAATACAAAGAAAACATAGCAGCTTCCCCAATGACGAAGCTACACACTGAAGCCAGGACAACCAGCATCATAGAGTAATAATTATTCAATATTCAGATAAGGAGTTTTTTTTCTTTTAAGTTTTCCCTAAATATGTCATTCTTTGGCTCAAAAGCTACCTGAGATATTCGCGGAGCTCTATTGTATATGTCCCAAATTTCCTCAGCTTTGATCTCTCCCTTTTCAAGCAAAATATCTGCAAGATGTAAAGATAGAATCAAGCAAAAAAGTGTTTTACTACACATAGTTCATATTCAATCCAAAACTACGACAGAAAAAACTCAACTTTCTTAGAACATTTAAGCTAACTGAAGTAATGGCATCAGACAGACAATTTTAAGCAAAATATGAATTAGTTTAAAGAAATCAATTATATCAACACAATAACCTGTAATTGTCTCCACAGCCGAATGGAACTCTCTCAGCACAGATGCACATTTTTCCACAGAAAAACGGATGTATTCATCACGGAGTGCTTCAAGTTTCGCAGCAAGCTGTACAAACATGATGAAGATGAAGATACTTACACAATCTATGTTAACTCAAAAGATCTTCACGAAATGCTATAGAGATTAACAGCCGCATGCTGCAAACATACATTTGGCACAAGATCATTTTGATTTCTGTAGAAAGCTTTCCCAAAAGCTGTCATCCCTGTCTGCAAAATTAAAAACTCTGCAACCCTTGAAGCTTCTAATGTAGCTTTCGCCGAGATCCAACACATGTTGTCAACCCCAAACATCTCCTCCTCGATTACTCTTGCTGCAAATTTGAGCTACCAGTCAGCCACACATACTTACCATATTAGAGGGGGAGAAATGAATATCATATAAAACAGATGCCTAACAGATGCAAATTATTCTTACTGGAGTTCTCAAGATTATACTTGATAACATACAAGACCAGAGAGGGTGAGAGGCCTACATCTAGTTGCAAGAGGCCTCAATTAAGTGGGTTAAAGAGGAGGGAACAGGCTAATATAATTGATATGATTGAACTTCATTATTTCTTTAACCAAAAATGTCTCTATGATGTATTAAGAATAAATCTTTCACTTAATGAGTTGCATCTTCTTTTCAAAGGTATAGAGCTCTACTTCTGAGGTCTTAAGCTTACATTTGAAAATGAGAGACACAGAGTGTCCACATTAGAACCTTCACCTTCTAGGCCATATTTTTTACCCTTCTTTTACACACCAAAGGGGAAAGCAATAATGTGAATTTCAAAAACACAGAATTTCACAGAAACCAACAACAAGAAAAATAAACATCATCTCACTCTCAAGTAAACTAATCAAAAACTCAGTTATGAGGATAATAGAAAAGCGTTTTCACTACTTACGAGCACATGCACGCACTATAGAGTTTATATAATCTGATTTTCTCAAGAAAACCTTGCCCGAAAATTCAGCGTAGCGCATATTTGGCTGGCTATGGATGGACTTTATATCTGTCTGTAGGAGATAAAAATGAAAATTTGATTATTACAAATGTGAAAACATATGAAGATATAAGAGAAGCAAATGATACTACAACTACATCAATTGATTATATATTATTGCAGAGACCTCTGTAAATGGGCGATAGGGATCTGGAAAGTAGCATGCAAGAACTGCAACAGCTGCTTCTCGGTATGCCAATCTCAGCTTCAACTCCTCTGGTATTTCTGTACTATCTTCTTGGCCTGTTTCAAATGTGCCCTTTTGCTGAAGTTTAAAACAATGAAGAGAGTAAGAAAGTGAGAATCAATATGCTGAACCAATAAAGGCGTATATAAGAAATGCAAAACTAACCCTCTTCAAAGCCTCTAGAAGTTCTTCCCGTCCAATGTAATCAAGATCTTTTCTGGCAGTCAAAATTCCAGCCTCATTCCTGTCATCTCAGTTTGGGAAACATTAGCTCACTCCCCTGATGTTAAGTGGAAAAAAGCAAAAACAAGAAACTATAAGTATAGCATTATTTACAGTATATTTTGAAGCTCTGCCCCAGTAAAATCTTCTGTAAGCACTGCAACTTCCTCCAGGAGAGCCTCTTTCTCCTCCTCGGAGCGAAAAAATTTATTTCTAGCATGGACCTGTGAGGCACAAAAATAAAATCATATAATAATCGATACAAATCATGCATGAGAACATTATAGGCTTCTCATTATAAACACATTAAACAAATACCTTCAATATGGCCAATCTACCATCTTTAGATGGCAACCCAACTCTTATTATCTTGTCAAACCGGCCCTTTCTCAGGAGAGCAGGATCAAGAATATCCAGTCTATTTGTTGCACCTATAACTAACACCTGACATGGCCAAATTTAGCAGTTGAATCAGAAAAACTCCTCTTCAATCCAAGTGAATACATAAATTAATACCTGTGATGTAGAAACTTTAAATCCATCCATCTCAGTCAGTATCTGAAGCAGACCCTGTTCCCTTTCTGCACCACCCTATACAAAAAAATTATATGTACAAAGCCATACACAATGAAGTCAGGGGAGGATGATAACCAATAGGTGAGAAAGACAAGGCTAAGTCAGGATACTAATATGACTACAGGGCTTTATTGCCACATCTATCACAAGAAAATTTTCAGATTAATATGACATAACAAAAATGACAAAGGTTCACAAAGGAATTTGCACGGCAATCCGATTGAATTAAGAAGCCTAATGAGCCTTTTAGTTGGTTGGAGAGAATATGCAAAAAAGATTCCACTGCAAAGTTCTACAATGATATTCACATTTTAGTATGATATCCCAAATCAAGAAGTTGTGACATAAGTCCAGGGATACATACATACACAAGTATGTGTAATGTACATATAGTTATATGTGTATATATGTTTGTGAGAAAGTATACATACACATGGGTCCAATCACCCTTCCAACTTCCAGCTTAATTGGAAATTTGGGCGTTTGACAGGAAAGGGGGCAAGAATACATCAGAGGTAAAGGCTAATAGTGTAAGAGATATTATCCAGTAGCTTGTTTGAGAAGAATAGAAGTATGGTAAGGGTTTACATAGCATTATCTTAAACTTTTCACAACTATTACACAAAAAAGAAAATAAAAGAAAATCAAAACTAAAGAATCATAGGTTCCCCATAGATGACCCACCCATATAGATTTGCCTTAAAACAGCAAAATATTACCCAACATAATTTTTATCAGCATAATGTTCGTATACATTAATTATCAATTTAAGTAAATGTAGCAATGAAAAAGTCCCAAAGTATTGTCAAGGCACTTGCCTGGCACTAAAGTGCAGTGCAAATAAACTAACACACATGCCTGATGTACTTTTTTTTAAGGCAAAAGGTGCATAAAAAGCTCATCTGACTTCATTGTCCCTTTTGTTCCTTGAGGTTTTAATTTCTTTCACAGCTATAATTTTAATACTTAAATATGGACAATACCAACTCTTCTTAGAATTAACTTAAAAAAATGGTAATATACTCAAGCCACAACTTTTCATTGAAAATGGCAGTAAAGGAAACATTAGCAAATTCTGTCTGATTAATTATGGTAATGCTTGATCTTTGGTACACATTAAATCTTGTAATGAAACAAACTAATTAGCAAAATCATATATTTTAAGATTATTAGATATGATAAGAGAATTTTCTTTGTTTTATGTATATAGTAAGTATTTTTTAGAAATTAGTGCCTTACTCCACTCAAGCAAACCTTTTTTTCACACCTTGTGCCTAGAGTAATATGAGGGTTCTAGTAGCTGGATTGTGCCTTGACCTTTATCAAGAGTAATCCATCTTTAAAGTTCTAAACTTTTTTTATTTTCATTCTATTCTAAGCCGAATTCTGAGAGAGTTTTCTGACAGGAAGTTCTAGTACAGCTTTGCAGGAAAAAGGTTCAGCAAAGTCAAACAAAGTTAAAACTTAACACTCCAAAGCAAGGATGAAACAATCCAGATGGGTGATGGATACTTGTGCAACTCTTTCTTTATCTCTCTTTTTCCTCTTCCAGCAGCAGGCAGCGGGGACTGGTTGGGAATCAGAAATTCTTAGAGCATTACCTAAAGTGGAAAAAGAAGAGTGGTGATGCAGCTTGCTAAGCCAATTAAAGGTCAAAATCCTAAGCTCAAAAATTTTATAATTTCTATTTGGAAGTTTAGAGACATAGGTTGAGATTGACAGTGATTTCTGAGATTGTTGGGAGAAGTTGATTATGTTTTCTTTATATATATTATTCAGATATCTAGCATCCAGGAGCTTGCAGCATCTCAAAACTCAAGAAAAGTCAAGAATCAATATCTTTTAGAAAGTATTTTGATTATAAGGACAACAGGCGGGTCTTACTATTGTTATTTTTTAACGTTTCTATTGATTACACAGATGAATAACTACTGTAGCTAAAAAGGTACAAGTCTTGGCCTTTTGATTTAATTACCATTTAAGGGTTTTGGTTGCTCAAGTTGAAAAAAAAGGCCCTCCACCCCCACCCCCAAGGTTTTTGCCAAATGATAGAGAAATAATGATAATAAAGGTAACTTGTCTATTGGCCAAAAATAAAGGTGAATAATCTTACACCGCCAATATCAGGTCCGCCACGTTTGCTACCGATAGCATCAATCTCATCAATAAAAATTATCGAAGGCGCAAATGATCTGGCATTAGCAAACAGGTCCTTCACACGTGATGCTGCGACGCCAACAAACATCTGGCAAGTTAAATCTCTAGGTCAGCCAGATCTCTAGTTCCACCAGTTTCAGAAGCAAATCACATTAGAAAAGAAATAAAATACAATATGGATAAAGGCCAATCAAAATTCAAGATTACATGCAGAATAAAAGACTTGTCTTGAAAAATTCTTTGCCATTAGGGAGGCAACATGAAAACTGTTAATAAACAATGCACTAAACCATGACATCTTAAAGGAGTAGCAGATATCAAGGAGCTTTTTGTTCCACAGACTATAGGAATCACACATAGAGACAAGGCTCAAATAAATGCCCTCAGTTGCAACATTATGTATGTGCAAAAGAGAAAATAAAAGCATAAGGAAGAGTCCAGGGTCAGTGCAAAAAGTCTAGGATGACAAAACTATGGCATGGATTCAAGTTGAGAGAACATCCATCAGACCATATTCAAAATTTCCCTACCTATGACCCTTTAAACTAAATAAAGAACCATAGTTAACAGCAACACAAGTATGAAGTAAATGAGCTGAAAAAAATGAGTGAAAAGTTTCAAGGAAAAAAAAAGGCAATTAAAGCTTCTCTTCCAATTTCACTTGATTTAAGGCCATAGTTTCCCAAAGATGTTTAGGATAAAGCCTAAAATTAAAGCATCCAAAAAATCCAAAAGATAACATTGATAAATTGAAAGCAATGAGAATTTGGTGAAGAAACCAGCCCTCACCTCTACAAAATCAGTGCCATTTGCTGCAAAGAATGGTAGTCCTGCTTCACCAGCAATAGCTTTGGCCAGCAGTGTTTTACCAGTCCCAGGAGGCCCATGGAGCAGAACACCTTTTGGGCAATAGATACCTTTATTTTGGAACTCATCCTCATTTTTTAAAATTCGTACAATCTCTTGTAGTTCTCTCTTTATATATTCTTGACCAGCAAAATCATCAAAAGTAACACCAGTTCTTTCCTCCGCTGATATAAATTTTGCCCTGGTTAAAAAGCAGTAAAGTTAGAACCCTGGTAGAATGATTAGTTACCAACAACCTTTCAAACTATATTCACAACATAATCGCCTAAGCTCCTTTTGACCCAGTCAAGAAAACACTTATGAAAAGAATGTAGGCATCAGTAATTATTCATGAAAGTGTTGACTTTGTATAAGATAGAAACTCTTCTTTTTGGTGGACTATACAAGTCAAAATATTAGAATTCAGAAGTCTGCAATCATCATTGAGATTATAATTAGAATGATTACTCACAAGCAATTATTGAGATTATAACAATGATTAAGTAAATTGCAAACAGCAGCAACTGTAGCAGAGATGGTATCAGTGATGATATTAATATGCAAAGAATCATGTTTATTACTATAGAAAACACAAACAATGCAATTACCTTACAAAATCGAAAATTTGATTAAATTCTCACAAAATACTAAACAGAAATGAGAGTGACGGCGAATACACACCAGCATTTAATATTATAAAACAAAAGGATAAAGAAAAAAGGAAACAAAGAAAACGAGAATAGGTTTTTTAAACCAATAAAAGGAATTGGAGAACTAAAAAATGATCTGTTTTTAATATTCTTTTCAAATTCTATGAGCAAAGGTTATAACACAATCAAGACTTTCTGTTCCACACTTATTGGGCACTTCAAATTTTTAGGGGTATCATAGTGTCTGACACTAGATCCCATGTCAAATGTTAACAGGGCAAGAGACGCACACAAGTGAAAAACATATTCTTGAGCAAAATCACATATATCGTGAGGTTGACAAAAAGGGTTTAAGAGACCAGATTGTTGATGTAAATTAGACTTTCTTATGATGCTCTAAAACTTGTCATTATACATATGCGAGGGTGTAAAAGACTAAAAAAGTAAGTTAACTTGTTTATTTATGCAATTCTTAAGGTTAACTTGTTTGAATCAATGAGAAAACACCAAGCTTTTTAATAAATTAGCTGACCTGTAAATAAGTAAATGTGTAAGCTATCCATGCACACAAACTCATTTATGCAACATTAATTAAAATTATACTATTAAATTAAATTTTAATAGTATTTTCATACATATGATAATAATTAAGTGAAACAATTTTAATCTACTTTCTAGCCAAATTTAAAGATCACTTCTTGGAGGCTGCACATGCTACTCCTTTTTTCTTTTTGGTAATATTTTAAATTTAATCTTCCAAATCATAATAAAATTTTATGTAGAAAATATCTTAGACATCAAGCAAGCATCATGACTAAAGTCATTGAGCTCAACACTAGTAAAAAAAAAAAGTCATTGAGCTCAATGACATTTTTGCCACTTGCCCTTGTAGCTATGGTCGAGTTTCACTCACTCAATCTACTCATGACTTGACAAAACATAATGGCCAGCGGTCTTAGGCATGATAAATTCACCAGCAAACAAAGCAGATATTAATCAACTAGATAAATGGCACTTCTTCTAGACAGCAATAGAGAAAAAGAGCACCTAATGTTCATCCCAGTCATAAATAAACAGAAATACTAACTTAGTGATATCATTAGCTATCCAATAAAACAAAAGCAAAAACAATTAATCAACAACCAACCCACTGGGAAATCATTGTTTACATACCGGCTCTTGCCTAATGATCCAAGGGCACGGCGCTTGAGTGGTTCCCTAATTTTTTTGCTAGGAGCTCCCAAATCACAAGGTATCAGCTTTGCATAAATGGGCCTCATCAAATTATCAATCCAGAGATATAACGCAATTGACAAGGCAAGTCGCATAGACCATATAACTGCAGTCGCAATAGTGGAGTAAACTTCTGCAGGTACCGTGTCAACATTCAGGACATCAACATTCACAATCTGTTCATGAAGCTTTTTCCAAACATCATTCCAACAATCAATGGGCATGCGGTCCACCACATGGCGCCGAAAAATTATTTCGTTCTTTGAACTTCCCCCTCCTCTATCCATTTTCCTATCTTTGTAGTATGGCAAAATCACTGCAGGATACTCAGCAGGGTTCAGGGAAAGAAAAAAGAATAACAAGTAGCTAGAGACTTTGTCAATCTGCACGATGATGCAAAAAGGATGTGATAAAGCTAACCAGAGCCAATCTTGTGAAAGCTTGAGCTAAACTCAATTACTGGACCCAAAATTCCAAGTCTATCTGAAGCTCAGTCAAGCATTATTTTCATACATAAACTCGGTTCAGACATAATAACACTACTGTAGCTGCCAATTTGCATCCATCATAATCGACCCAAGCAACAAGTGAAAGTCAAGATCAAGCTCAAGCTCCAATGAAAATTGTATATTATTTATATAAGGTAAGAATGTAAGTATGAAAATAGATATTATAATTCATTTTCATATGTATGTTACATATAAAATTCATTAAAATAAAGTTAAAATTTTCAAAAGCTCAATTAGGCTCATGAGCAAGCCCAAGCAGAGTGTTCAAAAACTCAAACTCAGCTCGACCTGTTGATTGAGCTTAAGCTTGACTCAACAATGGAATGAGCCAAGCTCAAGTATTCCTTGAGTCGAGTCTGAATAGTTCACAAGTGGCTTTGACTCACTTACACCCTTCAATGCAACCATCATGGGCAAGAAACCAAGTTGACAAATAGGATTTAGGTCAAGCACTGAGAGTAAGAACATCAAGCAGAACAAACATCCTTAGATGCAAAAATATGAAAAAACATAACAAATAGCCAACTGAAAGATCAATGTCTAAATCCAAATACACATTCCAAGAACTCATGGAGATACTTAAGGGTACCAATCTAGGATATTAAGGTACACTTTAATAAACTACTTCCAGTATCAGAATTGCTAAGATCAAGGTATAATATAATTTGAGTATTGAATGTTCAGATCACTTCATCCCATACACTCAATAAGCATCCTTGACTTCCACAACCTAATACCAACCCTAGAGTCAGCAAAACTAAAAATTTTTATGAGGCTTGTTAACAGAGATAAACAAACAGTATGCCTGAGTCTAGCTGGGAACAATCCAACTCTTATAAACATTAAAGGGTACTCCTAATTTAGATGCTATTATCTTGCTCTCTCTCATCCTGGTTCACAGTAAACAAAATGATATCCGAGTTCTTTGAAGAGCACTTAAGCTGATGGCACCAGTAATGGAGTTCATTTGGTTTTAGGACACTGCATCTGTTCTTCAATCTTCTTTAGTGATGTGCTAAAATTTTAAAATTGAAGAAATGAACAGCAATAGCTGTCCAACGACAAATAATCATTGCGCTGCACCACCATTCTGTAATATAATCCACCAATCCAGGTCACCAGTACTGTACTAAAAAGAACTGAGGACACACAGCTAAGCATGTATGATACCAAACATATTGCTCTATCCCAATCCTTGGATTAACATGTATGAGGTCATATTTCGCAATCACTCTAAATAGACTCTTAAAAAGGTGTCACATAAACCTTTCACAAAGTGTGGATAGAAAAAGTTAACACTTGATTCTGAAATCAGTTACAAAATAACAAATAATACGAATCTACACAGATATAATAATCTTAGTCTACTATTTCATGGAAATGCCAGCAATTAGCCCTTCACATACATTTGCATCTACGACAGCCTGAATAAGACCTCTCATAGTCAATAGCTATAGCAGTTATAAGTAAAAAATGCATTATGAAATAACCTCTACATTATCAAATAGATCAAAGATAATAAACTTATAAATTTGATCAGATAATTATGATTTCATTTTATTGTGCAGTGCAAGCCAAAAACCACAATAAAAAAAGCTGTAAACAGATAAACAAACACCAGAGATTAAGTTGCTAGCAAAGAGAAAAAGATTTAATATAAGATAAAACAAGTTTAACCTTTCTTACCTGATATTGTCTGACCATAATTTGAATACTCCATAAATTGGACATTGTTAGCGTTAAGAAGTCCCATAAAGTCACTAAAGTCAATTCTATGTGAACTCTCAGGATCCCACTCTGTCCCCTTCAACTTTCCACGCATGGTCAACAGGGCTCTGCTCCAACAGGAAGCCATGACAAGCTGTCTCTCTAGCTGCAAGTCGGCCTTCCTTTCAAGCTCTTCCAGTTTATTTATTCTTTGTCTCTCTGCATCCTTTAATTTCTGGAATATAATTGAAATTAACAAAGGTTAGAAGGCAAACAAAACCCACAGGCTAATCAGCCATTTGCAAATCAGTGGCCATCCTAAAAGAGAATAAGGATGCAGTCCATGATCCTGCCTCCTGAAACTGCAAACTCTGGAAGAAGATAATGCCCACATCTTAAATATAAATTCAAGCAAGTTTTAACTAGCTTTTACAAGTAAAAACAAAAATTCTATAAGATAAGAGTGATTAAACTTGCAAAGTTCAGATAACAGAAAGTAGCGTCATATTAATAGATAGAAATAAGAAAAGCACCCATAGCTGCAGTGGCAGACTAAATTTAAACTCTGCTATACCAGTTTCACTGTTGCTGCAAATCTAATTAAAGAACTTATAAATTCTTTTTCCATGTTTTCTAAGAAAATGAGTCCTACATACACAGAAAGATAATGCCCATTTATGAAAAATTACAGCTCCTTATATGTAATACTGGCTATTCTTAGATTAAATCTACAGAACTATCTATGATAACAAAGCGAGAAACTTCATAGTATATCAATTGTAACAATTAAAAACTGCACAAATTGATAAATCATTCCACATGTACGAAATTGCCAAGCATTTTATAATCCATAACAAGCTAAACAACATATTTGGATTCTCTACTTGGCATCAAATACCATTAAACCTATGTGCCCATATATCAGGTACGGTTTGGCTGTTGCTTTGGCAACTTGTTTTTTGCGTCATCACACATTGGGAAAATGCAATATGATTTGTTGTTACTTGTCTTACTTGCTTTTAACTTCACCAAACATTTACTAAATATGTAGTATCGCATGTTGTCGTTTTTCCTACTTATTTTTTGCTCAGTTGCTTCTTCAAAATCACTAAAAAGTAAAAGAAAATAGCAAGAACCAAAATCATATAATAAAAATTGAGCATATAGTTAAAATGGTAATACCCCTTAACATAATCGTTCCATATGAATGTAAAATGATGCATTTTATCAATCACATAAGTTAAGTCATTCAAAATGCTTCAGTTGCCCTTTGCTTTCGAGAACAAAATGCAACAACCAATCAGAGTGAAGGTTTTCCATTTCCACTTCCGCACCCAACATTATTTTCTCATTGACCAAACAGGCTATCACATTTTTGAATAAAAAAAATTGAAAACAAGTGAAAGAAAAATAGAAAAAAAAAAAAGAACCTCGAATAATTGAATGGACTCGGCATCTTCTTCTTCTTCTACAGCATTGGAAGCGACAGCTGAGTCGGAACTCGAACTGGACGTGGAAGCATTGGAAGCAGTAATGGTGAGATTTTTGCGTTTAATAAAGGTTAATTTAGGTTTGAAAGAGTTTTTAAAGGATTTATTGCCAGAAAAAGAATAGGGGAATTTAATGAGAAGAGTTTTAGATGAGGAGCAAAATATTGTTGGAGCTTCAATGAAAGTAATTGGTTTGGATAAGTAAGAATTCATTTTCCTTTTCTATCATCAAAAGGAAAAGGAAAATATTTTTTCTGCTTCACTTTCTAGTGCCGGAAAACGCAGGAGAAAATGTTGGAATTTATCTTTGCCTGCTTGCCTCGTCAAGGCATGCTGGGAGCTGGAGTTTCTGTGTGGGTTTTGGATAGGAGAGCCGAACGCTGCGTTTCGGGATAGAATGCAGTAGAGTCGAAAAATCGGCTCGTTTGCTAAAAACAGAATAAAAGGGCAAGGGGCTTGGTTAATAAAAGGGTGGCGTTGGACTGTTGTCGGTTCAAGTTTGGGGCAAAACGTTAAGGTCCGAAGAAATTTTCGGGGCGAGCCCCAATTTAAGATTTTTTTGGTCCAAGAAGGCTGCACCTGTTCCAACATGGGTTAAATTAAACCTAATACATAAAAAAGTTTTTAAATTATTTAAAAATTTTAAATAAATTTTATATTTTAATTATATTCAATCAAATTTTATCTTTTTATTTTAAATCAAATAAGTCTTTTTATATTTTATTTTTAATTAAATAAATTTTTATATATTTATTTTAAATCAAATAAATTTTTATAATTAATCAACTTAATCAAAATGCTATTTATCATTATGTGCCACATAGGATTAACATGACATACTAACATATCATAATTAATGATAATGTGATATATTGATATATTATAATTAATAATAACGTAACATGTTAATTTGGTATGATAATATAATTATATAGTATTTTTCACTATTCACATCAATAATATGTCAATGACATATAAATATAAAATAATAAGTTGTATTTTGACTAATGATAATTAATCAATTATTAATCATAAAAATTTTATTGATTTAAAATAAAAATATAAAAACTAATTTGAAAATAAAAATTTATTTAAACTTTTTTAAATAATTTAAGAATGATTGTCGAGGACTTTAGTCAGTTTGGACAGTCAGATTAGGGGCCAACAGAGGAAAGTTTGGTAATGCCCAAATCAAATAATGAGGTGGAATACGATGCATTGGAAGAGAAAAAGCAATTGGCGTAAAAGGAAGAGACAGATGGGAGGAAAGCAAAGAAGCAGACAAGAAGAAGAAAAGGAAAGAATTGCAATTGTCCGAATTCACAATGGCCGATGTTTAGTGCATCTATATCAGACGAGGATATTCAGGGCAGGAATATGGTTTTGCACAGACAGGCCGAGGATGTGTTGAACTTGAGATTTTAGCTAAACATCTCGTAAGAATAGAATAATTTTTAATTTTTTAATTAATTGGTGGATATGTGTTGCATTATCTATTTGGGGTTCTGATTGGTATGGGATGTCGATTTCATATGCTTGGGTGACTTGTGGAGTGGAAGGTGATTGATTTGGTGAGATGTTTGGGGAATTGTGTTTTGTATACAGCTGGTTTATAACATAGTTAGGGACAGCAATGATGAGGGTTATTTTCTTTGGCAATAGGTGAAAGCTAGTTTTGATTAGAAAATTATTTCAGATGTGTGTTGATTTAGGAGACGAAATTGACTAATAGTGATGAACGAATTTTCTGGAGGCTTTAGGACTCTGATTCGGTAGAGTGGGTTGCTTGTCCATCTGTTGGAAGGTCATGAGGAAATTTTATGGGACATGCATTTTTTGTGACAATTCTGTCGGGTTTGGGGAAGTTAAAGTTGTCTCAACACACGCGTAGAAAGGACAACATTGTAAAGTGTTAATTGTATTGTTGCAGGAGACATTAAAACCTGATGCAAGTGATAGAATTTTGATGCTCTTCTCTTGTATGTTTCTTTGGGGGGTGGTTGGTGATTGCTTTGAAAATGTGTTTGGCAGTTTCCTAGTACAGGGATTCTCATCGGTCTTGTTTTGATGTTGAGAGGTGATTACGTTTATGGTTGATTTGTGTTTTGGGGGGTTTTGTTTTGCTTTGATTTTATCTATGAGACCTGTGTTATGGGATTGTTTTTGCCAGGGTGGTTATTGCCTTCTTTTTCAATAGGGATCTGGGTAAGACAATGGAGAGATATGGTGGCTGAGCATTTTTGGTTTCGTCGAGGTGAGGTTTCTTCCAAAGGTTGCAGCTGTGTCGTGGTTCTCCCTATTTGATTACAGTGGTGTCGTGAGCTCTTAGCAAGGATGATACAATCTGGAAGTTTTTTCTTGGTAGCAGGGTCGCAAATCTAATTCTACGCCGTCTTTAGGATATGTTCTCTCCGCTGGATTTAGATTCCTAGTGTTGTTTTCGATGGCTAGGGGTACGGAAATTGCTGTTTTAAGGACTATGGTGTTTGTATCATGCGTTTTCCTCCTTATCCTGAGCAGTTCCTCTTATATAAACCGTCTCTTTTCATGACTTGGCTTTATACTAAGCTTTTTGTATCACTTTGTGATATTTATATAATAATCTTTAATTAAGAAAAAAATTATAGTTTTTTTTTATCAAATTGTGGTTTTTGGTTTCTCTTTTCTATATCAATAAATTAAATTTATGTATTTTCATTAAGGAATGATAAACACATTAATTTGACGATTGTCAACGTTAAATTGATAATATGAATAATTAAAGGATGATATATTTTAAAATTTTAATTAATTAAATGTATGACAATATACATAATAAATTGATTTTTAATATTTTTTAGAAATAATTATTTGAATGATATGTAAGTTTTTAATGAACCAAACAAATGAGATGTAGCTTGGGTTATCAATTTATTGATACTAAAGCTTTGGGCACAATTTTCCTTCTGTACTCATCTTTGGATTTTTCTGTAATAAGGTAAGAATCAACATTTAATAGTAATACAAAGATTTAATTTGTTGACATAAAAAAAAAAAAAGATACAGAAGGAATTAAAAATTCATAATTTGGTCAAGTACAGGTCCGAATCCGTACCTGGGCCGTCCCAAATGATTAATTATTTTAATTTTTTACTTATGAAATATTAATTTATTTTAATTAGGTAATACTAATTATTGATAGAAATATTATTTGGGGGGTTAAAAGTGCCGGTGAGAGTCGGTTTGGAAATTCAAGTCCAACCCAACCCCGACTTCTCACTGTCTTCGAGCCAAGCTAGATTAGATTAGGTACAAACTTTTATTGTTAATTTAATCGATTTTAAAAGGATATATTCGTGAACATAACGATTTGGAAAAGCAGAAAGTGATGCGGGAGATCTGCTAGGAATGGTAAACTACAGAGGCTCTTCTCTTATGAGAACCTCTTCAACAGCCAAATTTCTCTCTAGGAAACAATCTACTACGACCATTGCTATTTACATAATCTTCCTCTTTGCGTTTTCAATCTTCGTTTTTCTATTCAACGCTGGCAACATTGTGGAAGATCAACAAAACCCAATTATCTCTCACGAATCCCATTCCCAATCCCAATCTCAACTTCTACAGGTATGGTTTTAATATTTCTCCTGTTTCTGTTAATGGCCAGCTATATTTGAGCCTTTTGAAGAAACGGGTCATTTTCTTTTTACACTATCTGAAATTATATAAATAAATTGGCAGGCATCTAGCCGTTATTATTATAAAGTGTATGATTTATGTTTAGAATACCATGATGCGGTGTTAAAAAAAAAAAAAGAAGTCAAGGGTAAATTGCCTCTATAGTTTCTTCTTGAGTTTTGCAGGTAGCTGATGAAGAACTTTGGGGTGCTCCTTCCAGCCATGGTTTACGTCCATGTGTCAAGCCTACAAGTAGATATAAAGGTGAAATCTAAAATGTCTTGGTTGCTATCTCACTCCTGCAATCTCTCCTACATAGTTATTATTGTTACTCTGTTGGAAGACACCTTTTTTTTTTTTTGGAGCATTTGTTTTGTTTAGCATACTCTTATACCCAATGTGCAGTTGTTTTTTTGTTTGTTTATCTGTTAGTTGTCTCCAATTGTGTTTTTCTCTGATTCCGTTTATGCAATGTCAGCTGCACAAGGGTCCGGCCACTATTTAACAGTGAAAAGCAACGGGGGCTTGAATCAAATGCGCACTGGTGTATGTTTAATTCTGTCTATTTGTTTGTTTTCTTTTTCTTTTCCCTTTTTGCCTGCTTTTTTCCATATATATGTCTAAGTACATCCAGAGCACATGCAATGATTTTATAGAATAGAAACTTGCCTTCATGGTTAAGATAGATTTTCCTGCCTGGCATTGAATTTTCTTCTCCTTAAAGGGGTTTATGTCATAGATATTTGTGTCCCTCTTCTTGCAGATTAAACTTGAACTTGTTTCCTTTCTGCCCCTTACACAGGAGGATGTTAATGGCATTTCTTGTATCAGTTCAGCTCCTAATTCTTTTACTTTCAAAAAAGCATAAATTAAGAATGTGTCGACTGTATGTTTTTTGTGGGGATGCTTGCTTCATTATAGGAGCAACAAATGTTTGAACAAAAACTTCATGCCTTTATAACTAGACGACAAAAGTTTAACTTAAAGTTCTAAATAAATATTCAAAGTGGACCCTTTTTTTTGCCATCTCTCGATGATCGACAGGGGTATTTAATTAGTAACTCGGACTTATTATAAACAATGATTTTATCAATTTCAGTTGAAGACAGTGGAGCTTTTTGCCCAGAGTAAACCATTTGTTATTGCTGATATGAAATGGTTTAAACCTTTTAAGTTAGAGTTAAGAATTGCATGGTTTGTACTCTTTAAGTAAAATGCATATCAGTTTTTACAGCTTTAAGCAGGGTTGGAGGTCTATAAGTGTTACTGTGGAAAGCTTTTAACAGTTTATGTGTAGAAAAAGGATTTCTTGATGTCGTTTAACATATTGAATGGCTTGAATATATACTTGATTAAGTTTGTTTTTTAGCTCTAGAATTCATAGTTGTTTTTGGATATTTGCATTCAAGTTTCATGCATGCTGCCGTACTTTTGCCTTGTTGTTTCATTGATCAAAAATCCAGTAACTGTTCTCTTGTAGATATCAGACATGGTGGCTGTGGCACACATAATGAATGCAACCTTAGTCATTCCACAGCTGGATAAACGGTCCTTCTGGCAAGACTCAAGGTATTTTCATTTGTTTCTAGCTTAAGTCCAATAAGTTTGTAATATTTTTTGTCTTCGTTTCTGTCCTTTTATTACTTAAGGTCTCCTCTTATCATAAATTTTATGGAACAGTACGTTTTCGGATATATTTGATGAGCTTCATTTCATCAAAACTTTACAAGGAGATGTGAGGATTATCAGGGAGCTTCCCAAGGAACTGGAGCTTGTTCCTCGGGCCCGAAAACACTTTGCTTCCTGGTCTAGCATGGGTTACTACAAAGAAATGATGCACCTTTGGGAGGACCATCAGGTATATAAACCATGTTTATTGCTATACTTGTTGGAACTTTATGTTTTAGTTGAGGCCTTAGTTTTAGATACCCTCCAACAGAGATTTATGACATGATTGATCTACACATAATTATGTCCTGCTATTAGTCCTAATTAACATTTGTCAAAATATGATTTATTATTTTGTTTAATGCAGTTTTATACCAAGTAGAAAGGAGAACATTTTATATACTGAAATCATTTATATGTAGTTTAATAATAAGGCTTAGTTGCCCAAATTCTAATAAATAAATTTTAAAACTGGATGCACTTTTCTAAAATTTACATGATGCATATTCATCCAAAATAACATCCTTTAGGTACTAAGGGAACCAAGAACGCATGAGTTTGAACTAACATTGCAAAATGAATTGTCTCAAAATGGACTTCAGTAGTCCCTAAGTTCAGGTGGCCCACACTAATGGCAGTACCTTATTATATCTATGTTAGACTGCTGCTAAAATCTTCTTATACCATTGATGATGATTGAATAAATATCATGCCTATATGTGATCCAATCATCAAATTTTAGCCTCTTTTTCTTATAAAATAAAATCTAGTTTTGAATCCAAGGATGCTGATTGAGCAACATTTGCAGGTAATCCATGTTGTTAAATCAGATTCTCGACTTGCAAACAACGATCTTCCTCTTGACATACAGAGGTTGAGATGCCGTGCTCTATACCATGCACTCCGCTTCTCTCCCCCAATTCAGAGCTTAGGAAAGGTGAGTTGCTACTCTTTGGTGTTGCTGCCCCTGTTGTTGTAGTGCCCAAACACATGCATGCACATGAACTAAAAGGCATGTGAAACTTGTAGGATGCAGCAATAATTTAAGACTTTATAACAAATTCATTGTGTAATGCTAGAATACAATTGAGCCCAACACATATTCGTGTTTAGTTTCGTTATTGATACATTTAGGAGGTCTCCTATGGGGCTTCCTTTAGATTAGGTTCTGAGTATGTGTGACGGTGACACCACAGAAGCTGGTGGATCGGCTGAGAATGCGGGGTGGAAGATACATTGCACTTCACTTAAGATATGAGAAAGACATGCTAGCTTTTACTGGTTGTACTTATGGTCTGACTGATGCAGAAGCTGAAGAGCTGAGAATAATGAGGTGAGAATCTATCCTTTGTGCTTGTGCATTTACTTACAGGCATGACAGTATCCTTTTCTCCTCCATTTATTCAAATGGACTAGTTTCAAACAAAAAGAACCCCCTACCTATGCCTATTAAAGCAATCCAGTTCAATGAGGATATAGACCTCTGCCTTTACCCTCTCCTGATTCATGTGCTTTGGTTATTGTTGTGTCAATTGCTGGCAACATGATAAACATGATCAATCCCAAGTATTTGCAAAACATAGAAAAGAGATTTTACCAATTAAACCTCATGGAATACACTAACCTTATAATAATTTCAATTTGCTGCCTTCAAATTTTTGTATTAAATTCTTCAAAGTTTCAGAAAATGTTAGCTAGTTTCTCCTTCCCTTGATGTGTCTACTAACAGAATGTATATACTTTTTTAGTTAAAGATTATTGAAGATTGGGCAAGAATGTGACTTTTTTGACCAAGTATTAACATGAAAGAAGTGTTCTTTTTGGTGTTTATGTGCTAGCTTACACTAGATTTTTTAAAATATCTTTCCAGGGATAACACAAAGCATTGGAAGATTAAAGAGATAAACTCGACTGAACAGAGACTAGGTGGCTTTTGTCCACTAACTCCGAAGGAAGTTGGAATATTTCTTCAAGCTGTTGGTTATCCTCCATCAACATTAATTTATGTTGCAGCTGGTGAAATTTATGGTGGTGATGCTCGCCTTTCAGAGCTTATGTATCGCTTCCCAAATCTAGTTTTCAAGGTTGGTGAGTCTTATTTTAGCTTAGTTTCATTTTTATAATAGTTTGGTGTTGCATAAATCTGCCATGAGGATGAGGTTCCTTCATGACTTGGTGGATTAATTGCCTTCCTGAATTGGTGGTTTTGTTCATGACAGGAACAACTGGCTACAGAGAAAGAGTTGAAAGCATTTGCTAAGCATGCATCTCAAAGTGCTGCACTAGATTACATTATTTCCATAGAAAGCGACGTGTTTGTTCCATCTTATTCAGGTAACATGGCACGAGCTGTTGAGGGGCACCGCAGATTCTTAGGTCATCGGAAGACAATCACCCCAGACAGGTAAAAAATAGTAAAGATATTATTATTTTTTGTTCTTTTAAAGGCTGCCAACAAATTTCAATAAGCACCTGAACTATGCATCTTTGACTTCGATCCAATTTGGAGTCACCCTAGGTCCTCTATATGTTTTGCTTTTATGTTGATTCCCCAAAATGTGAGTTAAGGCAATTCATTGATCCAATTTTCTTTTCTGGCGCTTCAATTTAGGAAGATGCTAGGAGTGAGCAGTGGAGTCTTCCACAGGAATTCATCTCTGTTGATGTAGTTTGTCTACTTTGGTTCTGGTGTCTGATAAAAAATATTCTCTTGGAAAAGAAACATGTCTTGTTGGTTTTTTCTTAATACAAGGTTGTATCAACTTTAATGATGGCTTTTTAACTTCTTTCATGGAAATACTTTGTATTATAATGAGTGCTACCCTACAAATACGTTTTTCCATTATCCTTTTTTCCTGAGAAAATATCATACTTATAAGCAATTTGTGCTCTTATCTCAAGGATATTAATTCTTTTGCAGAAAAGGACTTGTCAGGCTTTTTGATGAGTTAGAAGGTGGACAGCACAGAGAAGCATCCTCATTCTCGTACCTTGTACGGCAGACACACAAGAACAGGTGGCTGTCTTGCAACTACCAACTCTCTATTCTTCATAAATTAGACCCATTTGTGCACTATTTTTGTTAAGGACCTTACACAAGTACACTCTGGATAATGTACCAAATTAAGTAGTACTTAAATGCTAAAGGATAGCATGAGTAAAAATTGGAAGTATCTTATTTCATTGTCCAATGGAATGGCATAATTCTGAATGAATTTTGACATAGTTTGTTTGTCTTTATGTTGCAGACAAGGAGCTCCAAGAAAAAGAAAAGGTCCTTCGCCTGGAATCAAAGGCAAAGCACGTTTTAGAACTGAAGAATCCTTCTATGAAAATCCGTTCCCTGAGTGTATATGTAGTTCAAAGGTTGTTAAAATGGTTAAAAACTAATTTGGATTCACATCCGCAGTATGAACTCAGGGTTGCAGTTTGAGTGGGTATGTAACCAAGACCAAGCTGGAAGGTGCCGTGTATACCTGCATGAAGCAACGGCTGACTGACCCAAAGTTGTAGAAGCAGAACTCAAATTAAATTGCTAGATAGCCTTCTTCCTACAGTTACCTGGCATAATGTCGAAGTTACTCTACAGCTAATTCATTTTTCTGAGCAGCCCCCTTTTCCCCCTTTCCCCTTTTAGGATGCGCATTGCTTTGGCAGGTAAAGCTTTTAGTATCATTTTTTTCCCAGGAAGTTCACATTTTAGTCAGTGAATTTCTTTGGAGATAATCATTTTTTTTCCTTTTTATACCTTTAAACACATGATGATAGTGACATGTATTATTAGAAGACAAACAAGAGCCAAGCATGATTGTAGTGTAATTTAATAGTTTAATAATAAATACGCACAGTTTATGTATTTTACCGCCTTTCTTAGGTTCTCTCCCCACCATGTCCACATCCCCACTGGACCATTTTCATCATACCTAGTACTTTCTGCTTATAACAATTTATCCTTTCGTTTACTATCCCATTCTCTCTCTCTTTTTTTTTTTTTTTCATATTGATCTTGAATTCTTGGTTATTTAACTATATTAATTTAAAATCAATAGATTTTAATTTCTTTTTATCAATAAATGAGCTTGGTTTAATGTACCTTTCTCAAAGACATCTTTGGTAAAACAATATTTTTATTGTATGGTAGAGATAATTTGAGTAACGTATAACTGTTTAATGGGGTAACAATACGTAAGCTGAATTTCTATGATATTCTGTGCTTGGCAAACAATGCAGGTTAAATTCAGTATTAGCAATCACTTGTCCAAGGATGCTATTGACTACATAGTACATTCATTTGGATTTTCCACATGTATATCAATATTCCGACATTCTTACATCAAGAAGATTGGGGTTTCCATTTTAACAACCAATCCAAAGATGAAATGCTTGTTGGATCCTATATATGAGAAAGATAGGCAAAGATAAGTCCATATAAAAACTTGCAATGCCACACACCCACCAATACAATCTTTTAGAAATATAGAAATTGAGGAAGCCATGTGAATTATAAATTAATGATCGACCAAGTCATTCAACTACAAAATCTTGATGAACTTTCGTATAGAATTTGAAAATTTAACTTCCTGGACAATGGCGTATTATTTCTTATTTGTCCATAAGATTATCCCCATCTAAGGGGATATCCAAACATCAGTAAGGCTAAAGCTACCATTAATTTGATTCCAGAAAATTACAATTTAAGAGTTCACGTGTCATGTTTGATGATGGCACTTCATTGAATCATACACCATCTGCACAGCCCAACCTTGTAATTTTGATCACTTTAATACATCCATGAAGTCTTAAAAAGACTTTGACATAGCATTTCCCCTTTTTCAATGTAACAGTTTCCAATCTATGGAAATTCAGACACAACAAGCAATAGGCAAGGGCCTCTCACCTCACCTCTTATCGTACATCTTGACTTCCAAGAAGAAAAATTTGCACTCAAAGTGATGCATTTAATAAATTACTCATTAATCCAAAAGGATCCCAGAGATCTTTCAGGATGATTGAGATCTATGTGCTAAAGCTTCACGTTCAAGACGACGCCGTTCTCGCTGAAACAAAACCAAATAAAAACCCCAAGCCTTAAGTTTGAAACCAAACATATGTCATGTATGTGCAGTATGTATTTGATGACAATATGCATCCAATGTGCAACACAAGTTGAGTGATAATCACAATGGCTAAGCACAAAAACTTATTAAAAGGGGCCAGATTAATGAAGCTGCAGTCCACCAAGACACCAATGCACATATCACATTCAAAATTTAGTACATATTTGATAGTTTGAAACATTATTTTGCCCCTTGAAAGGTTCTATGACTTTATTATGGTACTATTGAACCTTGATATAACATCATATACTATGTAATAGGTAACTGCAGAAAGAAAGATTCTGCAAAACAAAAGATAACTTTACTAAAGTATACAGAGAGAACATTGAGTATAGATGCACATGTACATCACACAGATTGAGAGTGTGTATTTTTCTGCATGCTCTAGTTCCTCATATATCCTACGACTACCTCTGATTACATCCTATATATTTGCAAACATCCTCAAGAAAACAATCTGACTGTGGTAAAGTAAAAACCTTTTCGACCTCCCAAGAAAGAATAAAATAAGACAGCAGCAATAATTGCCCATATTAGTTTGTCATCCCACTTTTATCTCTCAGATCCTAAGCCAACGAAAACAATGTCTAAGAAAAGAAGATTAAAGGAGTAAAAATAAGGTGATTGGGAGTTCTCAGAATTAACCTAACTCTAGGATGACAGAACCCTGCTATTGTTAAATAAATATTACTCCTCGGACAAGCATAACAATTTATGATTTTTTGTATGACTTAATCTCTCCAAAGATGACCACTATGGATTAGTTCTTGAGCAGTTCATATCAATGATGCTTCAGTTATTTTTCATTCAAGCATTGGTAACAGATTAAATATAAACCATTACAAGGTTATACTGATAAAATACAAACTCCTGTACAATTCATTTCTCCTTTATTGAGGATGCTCTTTAAAATGGGCTTTTATAGTCATTCATAATCTGGTAAATCTCTTTGTGGCAAATAAACTACTAGTTATTTGATGTTTAGTGCTTGAAAGAAAAGTTTAACTATGTTGTTTGAGCAGCAAATTTTCATTTGGTATGTGCACAGCATTGGGCTCATATTTGTACTTGAGACCAACTCCAAAGTCTAAAGTAACATAAGACCCCCCACTCACCCCCCAACATGCAGACTGCACATCTTTGTTAGTGTAAGCTGAAGACCTATGCGTGAAGCCAGTTTTGGAGCAGTTAATAACAATTTGAGATGCAACAAAATGGAAGAAGAGGTTGCAAGCTATAGTTGGTCCAAATTTGAGGGTGGATCGACACTGTTAAGAATGGAAAGCCTTGAAAGTCAAAAACAGAGGAAAAAGGGGTTCTAAATCATCATCAAGGCTTAGCAGAGAACAATGGGTAAAGTAGTCCAATATCCTAATAAAGTAACAAATTACAATCTGAATGCTCCGTGATGCAAAGGAAATGGATGAAGAAAATGACTTTAGATTGATAGTAAACGTATAGAATAATGCTAAACTATTCCTATCTCATCAAGATTGCCCTAACAGTCACAAGAACAATAATGGCAAGCAATTGAAAAACAAAATCCAACCTCATCATAGGCAAAAGGAACCAACTTTTACCCATTTTAGTTCTGATTGCAACAAATACTACTATAATTTAAGCATCATTTCATTTGTGTCCCTTAGAACAAGAAAATGCAAACACGTGAGAGGCTAAATAAATCCCTTCAGACTTGAGCAGCAACAAATATAAAAAAATAATAAAACAAAGTTGCGGGCAAGAAAATGAAAGAAGGGAAGTGTGGAGAAACAAACCCGTCTTTCCCAGTAAGGAAGGAAGCAGACAAAATCATAGACAGGAGTAATGGTTGAGACCAAGACAACGTTGAGGCCAGTGAACACTAACAGCGCTGTCATAGGCCGTGTTCTGTGGGGCATCTGTGCTTTATCCTCTGCGAATCAGTAAGTTATAGAATTTTAGTTAATAGTGATTTGATTGATCAATTTCCAAAACACCCATCGCAGAAAAAGAAAAGATAAGAAAGGAAAGGAAAGGAAAGGAAAGGAAAGAAGAGAAAAAAAAAATACATGGACTTGAGAAATTAGCGAGGCGACACAAGGCAAGAGTCGGAGGCTGGAAGTGGAGGAGACGGCGCGTTACCAACTCAGAGCGGAGCCGTATAGTGAACAATATACTGTTGTTTTAACTGTCGAACTTCTTGGTTTGGGGTTTTAAAGGACGGTTTGGGCTTCACGATGTCACAAGAAAAAAAAAAGTGACTGAATACTGGACGCAAAGTCCCACTGTCACGGATTCCCATGTCTAATTCAGTACATAAAATTGATATAGTGATTAGAAGATTTATATTTATATTTATATATTTATTTATTTATTTATTTTGATTAATATGATGTTTGTAATATTTTATTTTATTAATTTTTAATTAAAAATTTAAATTCATGATAAGTGATATTAGAGTATATCTGAAATTTTTTTTTTATGTTTGAAGTTATGAAAAATAAAAAAATTGAGATAATTCGAATAAAATATCATAAATATCATGTTAGAAAGAGTTAAGCTATATCTAAAATATATAAATATATATTTTTATTATTTATCAAATATATTTTTTGAATTAAAAACGTGAATTGTATCATCTATATCTACTTTCACTCAAATTTATGCTTATTATATAGGACGAAAATGTTATTTTTTTTTTCTCTTTATTTGTTTGATTACCCTGAAAACATTTTTGACATTACTTGATATCTTATACACTTTGTCCAAAGCTCATGTGCCCTCAAACTCTTACTTGACCGATTCACGTCCTTTTAAGGACTAGTATTTCAGAGGAAATCTCTAGGCTCGTGTATTGTTTTTTCTGGATTTTTTTAATAAAGTATTTTTGCTATGAGACTCCATGTTCATTGCTTTACCACGAAGCTAATCAGACTTTGCCTGGAACCTCATTGCTAATACAACTATGACTGTCCCCCGGAGATGGTCTGACTGATTACTTGACCTACACATCCACCCTTTTCTTTTCCTGAATTGTTTTTTTGTATACTTGGACAAGTTTTTCCTTTTTATCTGTTTGTCATTCCCTGTTTGGCTTCCATTACTTTGAAACCATGAAAACTTCTTTAACATTACCTTTTGACCAATTCTGGCATCCTCAAACTCTTACTTGATCAATTCCACTCTTTTTCAGAACTAGTCTTTCAGAGTAAATCCCCCAGACTAATAAATCGTCTTGAAAATATATTAATCTTTCTTAATTAAGTTGTTATTATTTGACTGCTGTGTTTTGACTGTTATCATAGCTCCTTCAACAAACGATTAAAATAACAGTACCAGGGATGGTATACTGTTAGCATGGACCAAGTAGCTTTTGAGCTCCCTCTTTGGCCTTCACAAGCCTATAAAAGCCTCAAAGTTCAGTTGCTGGAAACATAGAACTCAAAACACACACAATTCTTTTTTGGAGAAGATGGTTTGTCAATATTTAGTTGGAGGACTTCTTGCTTCTGTCTTGGGTCTTGTTTTGATGTACAAGAAAATTCACAACAGTTTTTCTTCGAAGAATGTTCAGAAGGAGAACTGTTTGATGAGCTTTGATAAGGGAATAACCCATGATTCAGAGATAGGTGAGAGTGCGGATATAATCATTGTTGGGGCAGGCGTTGCTGGTTCTGCCCTTGCGTACACTCTTGGCAAGGTGATAAATAAGTCTCTTCCTGTTTAACAATCTCTGTCGTTCTCTTGATTTCCTTTCTTTTCTCTCATTCGTTTAACGAGTTCAAATGCTTCTTAAAATGCATTTTTGGTGCTCTTGCATTTGAGAGTAATGCTGATGAACCATGTTTTCTACTGATCACTATTGAAGGATGGACGCCGAGTGAAAGTGATTGAGAGAGACTTGACTGAACCTGATAGAATTGTTGGAGAACTTCTACAACCAGGAGGTTACCTGAAATTGATGGAGTTGGGGCTTGAGGGTAAGCATAAAGGATTTTCTTGTATTAGTTATGAAATTGCATATATTGTTATGGAAATTTGTTATGCACTCTTATTTTTATATAAATAGCAAATGGAATAGCAGTAACCAATCATAGAAATAGGCACTATGATTATAGTAATATGTGATGTAAGCTATATGTATGTGGTTGCAGATTGTGTGAATAAGATTGATGCTCAGCGCGTGTTTGGATATGCTCTGTTTAAGGATGGGAAAAGCACTAAACTATCATATCCCTTGCAACATTTTGAATCAGATGTTGCAGGGAGAAGCTTCCATAATGGACGTTTCATTCAAAGAATGAGAGAAAAAGCATCAACCCTTCCCAAGTATCATCTCTGATCTCCTAAAATTTCGCCAAGTTAGAAGTGATTCAAAATACCAATTCCTTACTTATTTTCATTGTCGATCAAATTTGTCTTTATAGTGTGAAACTAGAACAAGGAACTGTCACATCTCTGATTGCCGAGAATGGAACTGTTAAAGGGGTGCAGTACAAAACCAAGAATGGTCAAGAGCTGATAGCTAAAGCTCCCCTCACAGTTGTATGTGATGGATGCTTCTCAAATTTAAGACGCTCTCTCTGCAATCCAAAGGTGAAAATGATATGTAAATAATTTTTGTTCAATTAGAATCTGTCATGGAGTTAATCAACTGTTATATATGTCACACTCTTTTATTTGAAATAAAGGTTCATAAATGTGACAGATTTCTTTGAGAAATTGTTGTCCATTGTTTCATTCAAGTGTTCGTTCTGCCTATATTGTGCAATATTCTTTAGTGTTTGTCTTCATTTAATAAATATATCTGCAGGTTGATATCCCCTCTTGTTTTGTTGCTTTGGTCCTGGAGAACTGTAAGCTTCCATATGCAAATCATGGACATGTTATCTTGGCGGATCCTTCTCCTATCCTGTTTTATCCTATCAGTAGCACAGAGGTTCGTTGTTTGGTTGATGTACCTGGACAAAAAGTTCCCTCCATTTCTAATGGCGAAATGTCTCATTTCTTGAAAACTGTGGTGGCCCCTCAGGTATGAAGTCTCAATCACTTTCTCTTTGCATATTAACTTGGTTGCTTTATTTTGTTGCTTTCTTTGATTCAGTGAACCAGATTAGAGGAAGAGCCCGTTTTCTTAGTTTACCATTCTATATGTTTTCTCAATGCACTAGAGCATTTTGATTTTCTATGGATGATATTGGCTACGACAAGAACACATTGTTGTTTTAAGCATTTCTTTTGAAGTTTTACTTGGGACTAATAAAAGGAGTCTGCATGCATGCCAGATCCCCCCTGAGCTATACAATGCTTTCATATCTGCAATTGATAATGGCAACATAAGAACAATGACGAATAGGAGCATGCCTGCTGCTCCATATCCAACTCCTGGTGCACTTCTGATGGGAGACGCATTTAACATGAGGCATCCTTTGACCGGTGGAGGAATGACTGTGGCACTGTCAGATATTGTTCTGCTAAGAGACCTTCTTAGACCTCTTCACGATTTAAATGATGCATCTGCCTTGTGTAATTATCTGGAATCCTTCTACACTCTACGTAAGGTAAGCAAAGTATAACTCTGTATCTTACACATATTTCTGCACTTCATCGTACATGAGGAAATCACATACTCAAAGCTAAGTACTGGCAAAATTAGAATTATACAGCCGATAATTGACTAATCAAATACTGTATGGACTTTTTATTTCAGCCTACAGCATCTACCATAAACACTCTTGCTGGTGCTCTCTACAAGGTGTTTAGTGGATCATCTGATCCAGCAAGGAGAGAAATGCGCCAAGCATGCTTCGATTATTTAAGCCTTGGTGGTGGTTTTTCAAATGGGCCGATAGCTTTACTCTCTGGTATGAATCCTCGCCCAGTGAACTTGATCCTACACTTCTTCGCTGTGGCTATATATGGTGTTGGCCGCTTACTGCTTCCATTCCCTTCATTCAAACGTCTTCTACTTGGTGCTAGATTAATTTTGGTTTGTATCTTAATTTTCTTGTAATTTCTTCTCTTGTGTATTTTTGCCTTAGTCTAAGATCTTCTACATTTTAAATTATTCAAGGTAATCTAATAGGAATTCTTGATTTTTCACATTATTCAGGGAGCATCAAGCATCATTTTCCCTATACTCAAGGCTGAAGGAGTTAGACAAGTGTTCTTCCCTGTAACCATACCAGCTTATTACAGAGTTCCTCCTGTTAATCTGTGACAACAGGAAACACAAGACAATGAGAAGGAAAATATATACTACCAAAATTGTATTTTAGAACCATCAAATTCTTTTACATGAGTTAATTTTTTTAATTTTTATCTGTAGTATACCATCTCTTGTCAAAAATAGAGATGGGGATCTGTAACAGTGACAAAAAATTCCATTTGATTTAACAGCTACTTCTAGATTTCTAGGACTTAAAGCTGTTGAGATGTTTTTAAATTGAAGTTGTAAATTTTCCACACTAAATGGATTTAATTTTGAGTACATGGCATTGTCAGGTGCTTGCTTCACCCAGTGATATGATTGCATAAGTCTCGAAGTTGCTTCCCTATTTATATGTGTGCCATTGGACTGTCATATATCAGTTACGAGCTGGTTTTTCCTGAAAGAAAATGTGCTTGTTGAATTAGAAGATTCACAACCACCACAATCAAGAAAAAATTTTAAAATGTATCATCATACTTATAACCATCACTTGAAAGCCTCAAACTCAAGTAAGAAACTTCACAGTGTATCAAATTGCTGAATAAATATGTATGAAACTATCTTGATCTTTCACTCCAAATTGGTGTTGCATCGAACCAGCTTGCACTCTTCTTGTAGATATTAAACACTTTGAAATTCTTCCTTGGCCACGAAAATCTTCCTTTGAAATTCTTCATCCAGACCAACTATAGCAGGGGAAGGCCAGGCATGATGCACCACATAAGTGCCAACTGTGATTACAATTCAGTTCTTTCTGTTCTAAATAAATGCGATAATTAACTTCCATATATATTTCAGGAAGCCACGAAGAGAAAGAAAGGAAAAGCTTGTCAGTATTTCTTTCTCTGCAGTTATGATGATCTAAAAGAGTATTGTTTTTAATGTAAAAAAATCATTGCTTTTGGATTCTATTCGATTGAGTTAAAACTTTGTATTGCTGTATCCTACCAGGTCCGCTGACAGCTTCTCTCTCCGATGGCTTATTCATGTGTGACTTATTCAAATCAACATGTTCCATGGCAAAAAAGGTTGGCACACCTTCTATATGCGTACCCCATTCAAACTTCCACTCTTTGAAATCGCACTCCATTCCAAATGCTTGAGCCTGGGATCAGAGATTTTAAACAATTGCCTATAAACACAACCCTGCTTGACCCGCCTGTTTTGCTTTTGGTGCGTGATTGAGAAGACAAAAAACACAAAAAAGGACAAGTAGAAGGTGATGAAGCCTTTTTTTGGTATAGCTGGAACACTTCTTCTCTTGCCGACCTTTTGCTCAAATTAACTTGGACTTGGCTTAACCCCTCCGACAAAAATTCTGTCCTTTTCTCTAGGTATTGATTTTTTCTAAGAAAGCCTGCAACCGTACGTATCGATGGTGCCAAATATGTCAAGATTTTAACAGTCTTTGATAGTAGATGTTTCTTTCCATCATCATTTTCCCAAGGAGGATGGAGTACGGAAGCAGCCAAAGTGAGACGACTTTGTGTAATTTGCTGATATTTTAGGCTCTAAATTACTATTTTAGTTAGAGGGATATCGATTGAATAAGCTAAGCTAATTAGGAATATCAGCCAGAAAAACAAATCTTTGTGTTTTCAGACAAATTCTTTGTCAACCTATACTTTTCCTTTTCCTTTGAGAAGTCAGCCTATAGTTTATGCAATACATATAATTGCATTTGTTATTATGCACACGTCTAATTCTCTGAACGACTACCTTTGGTTCCATGTAGCTACATATCAATAAAATAACAGGGCGGCCAGAAATATGCTGCAAGCAGCACTAGCCTGAGACTCGGTCTGTCACAACTGTCAAGGATCAACATTGTTTTGTCCAATTTTCCTAGTAGAGTGCTCAAATGATTTATGCCGGAAAAATCAGCCCCTAAAAGAAATTATATATACAAGCTAATTAAACTAAAGTTTCCCTCTTTCCATCCACCAGAAAGATGTTAAAGTTTCAGCTCTTTCTTTTCCTTGTTTTCAGAATTCTGTTCTTCTCAGAACAATTTTGTGGTACGTATCTAATGGGCATCTGGTTCTATATGCAGGAGATCCTTATATAACTTTTTTCCCTCTCAGATCTTAACTTCAGACTAACAAAAAAAGAAAAGAAAAATACCAGTGCTTGTCTACAAATTCTAGTCATAATGCCAACTAAATATTGTAATATACATATGAACATACTTTAAAATTTTTAACAGTCCATTGGTTTCCCAGCACGTTCTTAATCTATTGTGTAATATGGTTCAGATGGCAAGGTGATGATGGAGTACATTGGAGCCACTGGCGTTCCTGTTAGATTTGATCCTGTTCCAATTGAAGATGGAATTGATTTCCACTTCATACTTAGTTTTGCTGTTGATGCTGATCCCTCTGGCAATGCCCAGAATGGCAAATTCTCAACATATTGGGCAGACACATTAACCCCAGAATCCGTTGCAGCAATCAAGAAGCAGCACCCCAATGTGAAAGTCATGGCCAGCCTTTCCGGATGGAGCTTAGGCGATAAAGTCCTCCGCTGGTACAACCCTGTCAACATCCAGCTATGGATATCTAATGCCTTTTCATCATTGAAATCAACAGCTGAAGAATATCATCTCGATGGCGTTGACATCGACTATGAAAACTTCCCGAAACGTAATTCAACTTTTGCTTATTGCATAGGTGAACTCATCACCCTCCTGAAGAACCAAAGTGTCATTTCTATAGCCACCATTGCTCCGTTTCACACTACAACTACACCCTACATTGAGCTGTTTGAGAAATATGGAGATGTAATTGACTTTGTCAACTATCAGTTCTACACTGATAAGGTTAGGAAACCAAAAGGGTACTTGGAAGCTTTCGAGCTTCGAGCTGAACAATTCGATAAGGATAAGTTGTTGCCCAGCTACGAAGTCAATGGGAGGGGGATTCAAGGTGATGCATTTTTTGATGCCTTGAGCCTTTTGGAGGCAAATGAGTTTACTGTTAATGGAGTTATGATCTTCTCAGCGGATGCTTCTTCCTCCAATGACTATTACTATGAGAGGAAATCACAAGATTTCTTGTTAAATTCTACTAGCGTATGATGTTGCTGCGCAAATTTTACCTGGAGTAAGTTAAAACAAATTTGGCCACAGGTGAGTTATAATGTGTACGTATTGCTGTAATGAAGATGAATTTTATCAGATAAATAATATTCAATTCTTTGGTAAATAGTTACTTTTGGTCCGGTTTAAGAAATGAATTGATAATCATATTTCTTGATCTCAAAATGTGATGCTATGATTGACTATCTGTACTATTTACAACCCATTTTTTTAGGTTACCTTGCTAAATTGAATTTTTATCAGTACTAAAGAAATTATGATTTTTTTTTTTTGAAAAGTGATTTTATTATTCATAGCCGGAATGCTATGTGAAATCTCCCGCCTGATTGACGAGACTCTGATGACATTGAAAGCCGGTTTGGGGAGAAAGTCTGTACATACAAAACAGAGTTGCTACTCGTGGCTGTTAAAGAACCCGGTTTAGTTATTTGTTTGATATCCTGTGTAGGATCCTTGGCTTTTGGTTGGCCTTGCTTAGGATCCTTTGCTGCTTTTGTGTGCTGCCTGTGTTGGATGTGCAATGTAACTTTTGCAATTGTACAGTTATTTTACCCTCAAAAGTCCTTTATCAATTAAATTAAATACTTGTTATGATATTATTGATGATAAAAAAATAAAATTCGCTTTTTTTTTAAAAAAAAAAACAACAATCAATATCGGTAGATGATCAGAAACATAAACAAGCATCACAACCGACTGAATCAAACAAAAAACCAAAGCCTAACCGGGGAACAAATCAACTGCAAAGCTAGTATAATCAAAAATCAAGTGATCGCCGAAATTGGAAGCCGCTTCCCTCCACAGCAAGAACATGAAGCCGATCTCGAAAACTCAAACCTTAGACATTTAAGATCTCCCAAGTGCCATGCATGAAAGAGCATTTGCTACTCCTACCAACACCAACCTCCAGCAACACAATCTGAGCGGCAACCTTGAAGAACCTGAGCAGAAAACCACGAACAAACAGCCAGCTCAAGCAATCATCTCCTCAAAAAAGACGGAAGCCATGAGGCCCATAACCAACCTCCAGTCACCACATGAGAGAAAAGAAATTATGATTTTACTTCAATATAAATGGTGAAATCATCAATTTTATTCGAATTAATAATTACTTTTGATTTTTATGTTGTTGTTTTGGTTATTACTTCATTACATATTAAAAGAATAAAAAATAAATGATAAAACTCATGTCAGAACAAAGGTAATTGCACATAAAAGAAATTTAGATCAGGCAGCAGCAGGAGGAAGCATAAGAAATTCAAAAAGGGAATGGCTAGGTGGCTTGGCAATAAAACTAGATAGATGCATTGCATATCACGTGGAATTTTGGGGTGCATATAAAGGATTGAGGTTGGCATGGGAGTTGGGATTCGGCAAGATTGATCTACAAATTGATAGCCTGTTTGTGGTTAATGCCATTTCTTCACAGTTAATGAATCCATGTGTCAACTCAGACCTTATAAACTCCATCAAGATGCTTCTTCAAAGACAATGGGATGTTCATATAAGACATGTAAACAGGGAAGGGAATGTCTTAGCAGACTTTATGGCAAATAGGGGTTCTCTTTGGAAGAATTTTTTTTATTTTACAGGGACCCTTGATTTCAATATAAATAATTTATTTCCAAAAAAAAAGATATATATATATTTTAAAAAAATTTGTATAACTGAAAAGAGAAAAGTAGGAGAATATTAAAATGAAATTCATTAAACCAAGCAACAAAACAGACACTATTCGAAACATTACAAATTGGAAAAATGAACCCCAACAACGGTTCGAAAACTAGCACAATCAACAAGCCTGTCTTTAGAGTAAATTGCTAAATATAAAATGAAGCTTAGACTACGTTTTTCACAATGACACATGAAAGGAGAATGGAAATACCAATAATACCTACTCTATCCTAGCAATAGGGTAACAGAGATAAAATCTTCCGAGGACCTTTCTCTTTTCCATTTTTTTCATCGATTACTCTCTTAATGTCTTCAGCTATGGCCTTTGCATCCATTGACACGCCAAACAGTCCCCTCCTTGACAATCCACAACAATACAGGTTCTTTTCGCCCTTCCAGTGGTGTGGAAAATTATTTTTAGGCAACCCAGTTTCATTGAGAACATGTTCATAATCCTGTACAAAACATCAATACCATATTTTTCAGTCTATTAAAGCACATGGTTTCATAATCTTTTCTGTCTAAGGGAAAAGAAATGGAAAAAGAAAGAGTGGAATTTGTAAAATTTTGCCTTGAGCCATTCATTAGCTATGCTTCTATAGCCAGTTGCAAAAACTATTGCATCAAACTCTCTCTCAGCACCATCCTCAAACAACACCTTCTTCCCGTTAATGCTAGATATCCCTGGAACAACCTATCGAGCACGACAGAAATAAAGAGCATGAGAATATATAATTGGAGCTAATTTATCGACTTTAATTTAATAATGTTTCCAAGTGATCTGCCAGTATCAAATCCATCTCCAATTAGCGATTGCATTTCTTATGTGACGGGGAAAAAACACCTTAATTACATGGATTTTGACTCCATATTTTAATAATTTGAAGTAATAAGAACACGAATTGATTTTTGCTCGCTACAAATGATAAAGTTCAGCCTACCATAAAAGATGACAGGTAAACAAAGTACCTAACTAATTAAAAGATTTTTATCTTATAAATTTCTGAGGGTAGAATCCAAAAAATACATAAAAAATTTAAATACATGTTACGCGTTTAAATGTTACAGTATTACTAGCACGTGAGAGAATCATAATTAATTAAATGCTTATAAATAAAATTTTGCTAGTTCATAGATAATATGAAGTGTAGCCTATCATGATAGATAAATAAAGTACTTAATTAGAAGGGTTTTATTCTCTAAATTGACGACAGAATTTAATAATCTCATAAACTAGTTGATTAAATAAATGCATTTCACACGTTTAAATATTGTCAATAACTTATAAGGAAATAATACTAAATTAAATGCTTATGACGAAAAAAAATCTATTAGCTCATAGGTAATTAAAAATCTCTAGCAACAGATAAAATATATAGTTTATAATCATTTTATGCTTATGAATTAAGCAACAAAAAAAATGTAAAACGGAGAGAAAATAGAAAAGAAGAAACACAATATTGGCATTAATAAGAATTCGATTTTATTGACCTTTATCTCTTTAGACTTGATCTTGTCAACAGTTCCAACATCAATTACTGGAGCTCTTCCTGCTGTTGCTTTGAGATAGAAAGGACCTTCCTTCGGTCGACGGATTCCGTACTTGGATAGGTCGCCATACTTTATATTTGCCATTAGTAACACCATGAAATCCACCACAAAAAGGGGCAGATACTTGGAGATTATCATCCCTAGCCGCACCATATCTTTGCTTACCACATGAAACTGCAAAAGAAGAGCCAGATTTAAGATAATTTTTTCTTTTCGAAATCAAATTTAAGGATCATTAGATAACCTTTGAGGAAAAAACATGAAAGCACATCAATAATAATTAAAATTGCATGTCTCGGTGTCGATTTGTTTATTGCTAATAGTAGAGAAGCAGACAACATCGCTTTGCATGCTAGAGATGAAGACAGGGAGGGGGAGGGTCTTACAGGATTTCGGATAACAATTGAAGTCTGAGCTTCAAAAGTTAAAAGGTCATAAGATATCTCCATACCCGAGTTACCGCATCCTACGACCAAAACATCCTTGTTTTCATACTTGGAACCAGATTTATACTCGTTAGAATGGATCATTTCTCCCTTGAAGCTATCCAACCCTGGAAGGTCAGGAATGTACTTGGCACTGTTTTCGCCTGATGCAATCACCAAGAACTCAGCAACATAAACTTCCACATCCCCTGATTGCATGTTCCTCGCTTCGATTCTCCATTTTCCATCAACTTCATCATAACAAGCCGATTCAACAGATCGATGATATTGAGGTTGGATGTTAAAGGTTGAAACATATTCATCCAGGTACTCAACAAACATGTCTTTTGGTATATAAGTGGGGCTATCGGCTGAGTGAGGCATGTACGGAAGTGAACAAAATTCTTTGGCTAAATGGAGTTTCAAGCGATCATAAGCTCTTTTCTTCCAAAGAGAAGCATAAATATCTTCTCTTTCAAGGATTGCATGGGGAATGGAGTGAGCTGATAGGCATACAGAAGTTGCAAGGCCTGAAGGTCCAGCTCCAACAATCACAACCATATTCTCCATATCTTTTCTTTGGTATCTCAAAGAATCTCTTGGGGGTGAAATGATGAATAGTAGTTAAGAATCACAATTTATAGTGAAATGATTTGTAGTAGTGAAGAATCACAATTTATAATGAATTGTAGGGTTTTCATATATGGAATGAGTAATGACAGAAAATCTGCATTTCTTTATACCTGGATTCTTAGTTTTAATTGATTTTCCATTATTGCAGATGCCATTTATAAGTGTTTTTTGAATCTTACTATCTCATTGGATGTTAGTGCTCACTTTTTATATATCTCTCCCATTCTTAACATATACATATTAAGCCTCTTTATTGGGACAAATTTACTAACTTTTCTTACCATATAAAATTAATGTATGTGGTCAACTGGGAATGATATACGATTGTATTTGGACTGTATTTTATTGATTTCAACTCAGATGAATGCATTTTACTTGCATAGGCAACTCTTGGGCTCTTTGCCGAAAGGACTAGCCGTTCACTGTAATCTTTCAATGATAAAATGAACTTTATTTGGAAGCGGGAAAAAAATGTGGGGATCATACTGATGTTTTTGATAAAAAGGAAAAATAGAAAGAAAATAAATAAAAAAAGAAATAGATAATACTAAAAGTTCAACGTTTGTAAGGGTAAAATTATAATATATTTTTAAAAAATAAGAACAAAATTATAAAATTTAAAAAAAAATAATGGAAAATTATAAAATTTTAAAACTTTGGAGAGAGCCCCAATAGCCTCTCTCCGCCTCTGCAATACAGATTCAGGTGGCAAGCCTCTGCAGTACAGGGTCAGGTGGCAAGCAAGCTATTGACTGAAATGGAGAGTAGTGGCATGGAGGAGTAAAGTCAACCCTAGTGCGAGTGTCGAAGTATGAATTTGGAGTGATGAGTAGAAAGTTTGCAGTAAGAACTAAGAGGGATGGCGGGAAAGTGCGAGGGGACTTGAGTTGTGCATAGATATTAGGAAGTTACAGCTAAGGAGAATAAATGTATATGGGCTAGATGTGTATTAATGCAAATGGGAAAACGTTAGCAGATCACTTCATTTTCACAGAAAAACCATGAACAATGTTGAAGAATAATTCTCAATCTGGAATTAAGCTTGCTGGAGTCATTGGCGGGAAGCTTTAGTGTGTTTCTTTGAAGAAGAATGTGGAAGCAAAACGTTGCCAAGGCCGAATTTAACTCCTCCTTCGGACAAAATCTTTGCTTCATTACTTATTTGCCTCCCTTGTTCACCTATCCCATTGGTTGGTGAGCTGATTTTATTTTCTCTATTTTCTTATGTTACTCTGTATAACTTATATAACGTTTTTATCTGCCTGGGATGTGAACGATCGGGAGATGTTTGTCTTGGTTTGAACCCGTTTCGTTGTATTCTGGGCTTGTAATGCCTGTATTATGTGGCGGTAGGAATGCAACATACACCGCATTTCGTTGCTTCTGGTTGTTCTAACCAGAAAATGCATCTGCTTTGATACGAATAAAATCAATGTTTGACTGAAAATGAAAAAAAAAAGAAAAAAGAAGGGGTTTGGAAACTTAACTAGCACACGCAGCAAGGCTGTTTTTGAGTAAATTGTTAAATATAAAATTACACTTAGACTACATATTTCACCATGACACATGAAACTAGAAAGGAAAAACAAATGATAAGTACCCTAACCCAGGGACAGAGTATCAGAGATGAAATCCTCCGTGACCCTTTCATTTTTCCATTTTTTTCATTGATCACTCTATTAATTTCTTTAGCTATGGCCTTTGCATCCATTGACAAGCCAAATAGTCCCCTCCTTGACAATCCACAGCAATGCAGGTTCTTTTCTCCCTTCCAATGGTGTGGGAAATTATTTTTAGGCAACCCAGTTTCATTGAGAACATGTTCATAATCCTGTACAAAACATCAATACCATATTTTTCAGTCTATTAAAGCACATGGTTTCATAATCTTTTCTGTCTAAGGGAAAAGAAATGGAAAAAGAAAGAGTGGAATTTGTAAAATTTTGCCTTGAGCCATTCATTAGCTATGCTTCTATAGCCAGTTGCAAAAACGATTGCATCAAACTCTCTCTCAGCACCATCCTCAAACAACACCTTCTTTCCGTTAATGCGAGATATCCCTGGAACAACCTATCGACCATGGCAGAAATAAAGAGCATGAGAATATAAGATTGGAGCTAATTAATTAACTTTAATTTAATAATATTTCCAAGTGATCTGCCAATTCAAATCCATCTCCAATTAGAGCCAATTGGCGATTGCATTTCTTTTGTGGAAGGGAAAAAAAACACATTAATCGCATTTCTTATATAGGAACACAATTTGATTCTTGCTCGGGAAATATAATAAAGTTTAGCCTACCATACTGAAGAACAAAGTACTTAACTAATTAAAAGGTTTTCTCCTATAAATCAAGCCGCAGAATTTAAAAATTTAGTAATCAAATTTAAAAGGCATGTCACGTGTTTGAATGTTCTAATATGATAGACGAGTGGGAGAATTATAACTAATTAAATGCTTATGAAAAAAAGCCTACTACTTGCCGACCATATGCGTAGCCTATCATGATAGACAAATAATTTAATTAAAAGAGTTTTTTTTCCTTATAAATTAGTGGTAGAATTTAATAAATTCATAAAGAAGTCAATGAAATAAATTCATTTCACATGTGGATAGTGTTTAAGGTAATAATACTTAATTAAATGCTAATGACAAAAAAAAACCCTTCTAGCTCATAGCTAAATAATCTCTAGTAGAGAGATAAAATATATAATTTATAATCAACTTATGATTATGAATTAAGAAAAAAAAAGGGTAAAAATGAGAGCAAAAAGAAAGAACAAGAAACCCAAGCATTGGCATTAATTTGATTTTATTCACCTTTATTGCTTTCGACTTGATCTTGTCGACAGACCCAACATCAATTACAGGAGCTCTTCCTGCCGTGGCTTTGAGATGGAAAGGACCTTGGTTAGGTCGACGGATTTCATACTTGTATAGATCTCCATACTTTATATTCGCCATCATTAACACCATGAAATCCACTACAAAAACGGGCAGATACTTGGAGAATATCATCCCTAGCCGCACTATTTCTTTGCTTACCACATGAAACTACAAAAGAAGAGCCAGGCTTGAGATAGATTTTTTTTTCTTTTCCAAATCAAATTTAGGAATCGTTAAATGAAGATATTATAAAACATTTGAGGAAAAAAAAATGAAAGCACAAAAACAATAAGAAAAATCGCATATCTAAATGTCGATTTGTTTGATGCTAATATTAAAGCAACAGCCAACTTCCCTATGCATGCAAGAGATAGAGACAGGGAGAGGGAGGGTCTTACGGGATTTCTGATAACAATTGAAGTCTGAGCTCCAAAAGTTGAAAGGTCATAAGATATCTCCATGCCCGAATTACCGCATCCTACGACCAAAACATCCTTGTTTGCATACTTGGAACCAGATTTATACTCGTTAGAATGGATCATTTCTCCCTTGAAGCTATCCAACCCTGGAAGGTCAGGAATGTACTTGGCGCTATTTTCACCAGAAGCAATCACCAAGAACTCAGCAACATAAACTTCCACATCCCCTGATTGCATGTTCCTTGCTTCGATTCTCCATTTCCCATCAACTTCATCATAACAAGCCGATTCAACAGATCGATGATATTGAGGTTGGATGTTGAAGGTTGAAACATATTCATCCAGGTACTTTAAAAAAATGTCTTTTGGTATATAGGTAGGACTATCGGCTGGGTGAGGCATGTACGGAAGCGAACAAAATTCTTTGGCTAAATGGAGTTTCACGCGATCGTAAGCTCTTTTCTTCCAAAGAGAAGCATAAATATCTTCTCTTTCAAGGATGACATGGGGAATGGAATGAGCTGATAGGCATGCAGAGGTTGCAAGGCCAGAAGGTCCAGCTCCAACAATCACTACAACATTCTCCATATCTTCTTCTTTGGAATCTCAAAGAAACTCTTGGGGGTGATATGATGAGATGTCTTTGTTAAATAACCAGTAGCACAATTTATAATGAAAATCTAGGCGGGTCGTGCTCTTTTGGACTTGTCCTTGGGAGATGAAGTGTTGTTGCTTCTGTTGCTCTGTTGCTCTGTTTTGAGTTGGATGCGTTTGATTTTCATGTGGCATGCATTGGCTTGTTGTTGGGTGGAGGTTTTTTACAGGGATTCTTGTTGCTGGATGTTACGGTAACGATGGATGTGGTTGAGACTTTGCTAAAGGACATGTGAAGTATCGATTATAGTATGAGTTTTTTTGTATGGACGTTTCTTGTGGCCTGATGATGGTTGAGATGGACCGTTTTTGGTGCTGGTTCTCCTTTGCTGGATCCTCTTGAGTTTGTTATTACTTGAAAAGATGGTTGCTTTGAAGGATGTTTGTTGATGTTGGCATGGATGCTTGGGTGTCGGTTTGGAGTATTGGATGCGTTTGTGAGAGACGCGTTGCTGTTGGGTCTCATGGATCTTCACTAATTCTGTTTTTGCCTTTCGAGTTCGATCTTTCTTATTTTGAGTATTTTTGTTCATGTTTGTTTTGTTCGTTGCTGACAACTGTTGAACTGAGGCTGGTATGTCTTGTTTTGTTGCTGGCCATTGATCGTTAGGGGTTGTGAAGAGGGTTTCTTTCTTCTGTTTTTTGTGTATATAGGTTGTTGAGCTTTTTTGGCAAAAAGTGTGGAGAGCTTGTTCTGTCTAGTGACTGGATCATTCTAGGGATGAAAAACCGTTGATGACGACGACTAAGTGAGCGGTTACGTCTATGTAATTGTACAGGGTTTTCCTCGCATAGGCCAAATGTTTATATGCTAACAGAAGTCTTATTTAGAGACTTCTGATGGCATATTGGCTGGAATGTTAATAAAATTGCTTTTTTTTAAAAAAAACACACACAAAATTCTACCTTTCTCTTAATATTAGTTGATTTTCCAATATCACAGTTGCCATGTATATATCAATCTTTTTGAATCCTGCCACCTTATTGTATGTTAAGACACACTTTCTACAGATATTTAGACGATAATGTATGGCTGTTCATTCTTATTTTTTTGAAAAGTGATTTTATTATCCATAGCCCGGATGCTATGGCATTGAAACCCGGTTTGGGAGAAAGTCTGTACAGACAAAACAGAGTTGCCACTCGCAAAAACTACTGGCTGTTGAAGAAACAACAATCAGCATCTACAGATGCTCAGAAACAATAACCAGCATCACAGCAGACCGAATCAAACAAAAAACCAAAGCCTAACCAGGGAACAAATCAACTGCAAAGCTAGCATAATCAAAATTCAAGTGATCGTCGAAATTGGAAGCCGTTTCCCTCCACAGGAAGAACATGAAGCGGGCCGAGAGCGAAAACTCTAACCTTGGACATTTGAGACCTCCCAAGTGCCATGCATGAAAAAGCACTTGCTACTCCTACCAACACCAACCTCCAGCGACGCAATCCAAGCCGCAACCCAGAAGAACCTCCGGTCACCACAAGAGAGTTATATTAAGCCTCTGTGGTTTTTTTTTCTTTCAAACAAAGTCCATTTTATTAGTAAGAGATAGTTATAAAAGCTTCACAGTTCAAATCCTTGAACTGGAACATAAATTTGCCTATGAGCGCCTAAAGAGGCTCCAGTGCTAGCGGTAGAAAACAAAGCCACTGGAGCAGGCGGGATCGATGTAACATATTAAGCCTTTTTNATGATTAGCCTTTTTTTTTTTTTTTTTTGAAGGGCATGAACATTTCACTGAAAGAGCTGGCAAGGGGGTTGCCAGAAAAAAACAGAGAGGGTAAAGAAAACCCGTTCAGCTGCTAATCCCCTGTTACAAAGAGACCAAATGGGTCACAACAATCAGCCACAAAAAACATCAAGTCCCCTGGGTCCTGAATGGCCACACAATTCAGCCACAAAACACATGAAAAAAGCAAAAGGCCAGAAAAAATTCATGCCCACCTGAATATGCATATAAACCTCAAAATGAATATCCATCATCCATACAAAAAAGGAAAAGGTGGGGATTAACTGGAAGCCATCATAGATCATTATCGTCAAACCAGTGGCAAGCAAAGCATTAAAAAACTGCAGAGAATTTACCCAATCGCATAACAGCTGCTTTGGCCAGACCATCGGCAAAGTTGTTATCTTCTCTAAAAATATGCTTGAATAGAAAAGCTTTGACATCGCGTTTGAGAACTTCAATGCTATTAGATACTCTCTTCATACGCCAAGGAAATGAACTGTGGTTATTCACCCAATTGATGGCATTTCGAGAATCACTTTCTACAATGAGAGAGTGGCTGCTAGACCATGGAGTGGAAAGAAAGAAGCTGATTCCCTCTTTAATGGCAGCCAGTTCTGCGTAGTTAGGGACAAACTTGCAACGTTCCTTACCATAAGGGAAAAATTATTGTATGTGGTCAAGAGGAGATACGCAAGGGAATGAAAAAAGAGAAAAAGAAATAGATAACATAGGGGAAAATATTATAAAGGTTAAACGTGAAAATTCCTTAGACAAGGTGGGTGCGCGTGAGTAGGCTAATTATAGGGAATAAGAGTTTTATCAGAAACGTGTAATGCAATTCTTTGGTAAAATATTACTTTTGGTTTGCTTTAAGAAATACATTGATAAGCATAGATTCTTGATCTTAAAATAAGTGATGGTATGATTGACGATTACTACCATTGATCACAGTCCATTCTTTTTTATGTTACCTTGCTTAATTGCATTTTGGTTTCAAATAGTAAAAAGCAAAAGTTAAAACAAAAAAACCCTTTGGATACATATATAAAAGCAAATAGTAGTACATTCCTGAAAAATGAATAAATATTAAAAACTTAAGTTTGATGAGTACTAAAAAATTTACTTCAATATAAATGGTTAAACCATTAATTTTCTTTGAATTAATTATTACTGTTGACTTTGGTGTTGATGACTTGATTATTATTTTACTGTGATTTTTGAAAAATAAAAAATAAAAAGTAAAACTAATGTCAATATTACAAAGTAATAATACATAATCAGGACACTTTTTCTCAAAAATTTGTACTATAAGTAAAGAGTGCAAAGTTTCCTTTTTGCATCTTCTAAATGGGTGCTGCCTCACATTTTGATTGTTGAGTTGGATTCAGAAAACGTAGTTAATTGGATAAACAACCCTTAGGCTGCACTATAGAATGTGAGGAAATGGATCCTTCGAATAGAGAACCTGAAAAGAAAGATCAACAAGTGGGAGGTGTGCAAGATTCCTAGAGAGGCGAATTCTGAAGCAGACACTTGCGAAGGAAGGGGTGCTGAGACAACAAGAATTGCTTCTGGTACTTTTAGAGCAAAGTTGGAAACTCTCTGCTTCCCTCTGTGTTATGTGAGTGACGTTTTCTATGTCTTTTCCTTTGAGTTTTTATGTCCTGCTGTGCTGTGACTTTCTTGTCTCTGTATTATGGGGGAGTGATGTTTAGTGGCGGGGTTCTGCTGTTTCTGGTGTTTCCTAAATGGGTGTCCATGGAATCTTTATGACTCTAAGGACAGCCATGCCACTGGAAAGGAGCAGTCCTGCTCCTTGGATATCCACCGGCTTTCTTCTCTGTACTTTGCTGCATGAGTAATATATTCACCTTTAAACAAAAAAAAAAAATTGATAACCATTAAACAAGGGAACAACCACACTGTTTGAAACATTACAAATTGGAATACTGAATTTCGACTGGGATTTGGAAAGTAGCAGAAACAACAAGGCTGTCTTTTATAGCTAAACATAAAATGACACATAGACTACAGTTTAATTTCATCATTACACATGAAACCAGAATGAAAATACCAATAATAACTACTCTATCCCAGTAGGAGAGTGACAGAGATAAATCCTCTAAGGGCCTTTCACTTTCCCAGTTTTTCACTGATAACTCTCTTAACGTCTTCAGCTATGGCCTTTGCATCCATTGACACGCCAAATAATCCACTCCTTGACAATACAGGTTCTTTTCTCCCTTCAAATGGATGGGGAAATTATTTTTAGGCAACCCATTTTCATTGAGAACATGTTCATAATCCTGTAGAAAATATCCTTACCATATTTTTAGACATGGTTTCATAACCTTTTCTGTCTAAGAGAAATAAATGGAAAAAGAAAGAGTGGAATTTGTAAAATTTTACCCTGAGCCATTCATTAGCTATGCTTCTATAGCCCGTCGCAAAAACTATGGCATCAAACTCTCTATCAATACCATCCTCAACCAACACCTTCTTCCTATTAATGTTATAATTTACTGGCTTTGCATGGAATAAAAATAAGTTAAAACATCTGAAAAATTCATTTTAAATGTGGAAAAAAGAAGTCAACGGTTGGAATTAATGCCCCTAAATAGAAAAATTGATACACACAATTAAAGTTGTTGCCAGCATTTGCATTAGCTGTGCTTGTCAAGAATTTACGTATCGGGACATTATTATAACAAATACTCAATTGAACAAGCAAAACCCAATAACCAAACTGATGTAATAAGAATAAATAAACATAAAAAGTCTTTAAGAGAATAACAAATAAAACAATCTCTTAAATGATAATGGGAATAAATAAAGAGAAATTCTAAACATATCATCAACCATGTACGTTCTGACTTTTAAAACAATATTCTTGCCCTGAACAGTGGTTACAATTTTATATATTATTTACTATTGGTAAATGATTGCATAGCTTTATTTATCTCATGTCTTTCCCTTTCGTCTTCGTAAAATTCTTCATATCCTCCTTTCACATTTCTTATAAGATGTTATGTATTAAACACATTTTTATAGTAAAATGAGGTGGTTTTCTTGTAACCCAACTTCCCTTCGTAACACACCAAAATAGCATAACGAGGGCAAGGTCGTTGTGAAGGAGAAGCTTAACATGTATCATCATGGTATCAGAACTATGACATGGAAGAAAATGACTATCAATTTTTCCAATATCTCAAGAAGCGAGCTTTAAAGAATTGAACGTCAAAATATTCAACTTTTCACTGTGGCACAAGGGAAATTATGAGGAATTTCAAGACTTGACCAAAATAGTTTACCATATGTTAAATTTAAATAAATATAAAGGAGTAATACTCTTAGTTTACTTTTTTTGTAATTTCAATTTAAACTCTTGTAAAAAATGTGACTTTTATCCTTACAACGTATGTAAAATAAAACCACCTTTAGGTCCTTTTAATTTTTTACTTTATACTCTTGTAAAATCGGAGGTTAGGTCTATATACCTCTCATTTTTGTATGTTTTTTATTTTATTAATAAACTTTTAACATAGTAGTTGGGCTTTACAAGAACTTCCAGCATTAAAAAAAAAAAAAAAACTTTAAAGAATTGAAGAAATTTTGGAGAACGGCGTTGATATACTAATTGATCTGATTCCAACCCAAGGAAGTACAAAATTGAGCAACCCCATATTTAATAAATACTTTTATAACTTATCAAAATAATAAAAAGAGCTATGTTTCTCGTACTCCAAAAGTGAGTGTTGGACACAGGTAGGTTCAAATTGTTTCTAAGTTTTTCTTTATATTTAGAGGATCATTTACTTTCTTTGCTGAGAAAAAGAAAAATATTTAGAGGATCAGACCTCCGTACCTATCTTGAAAAAGTGTTTCCGGCACCAATATTTTAACAGAAAATGAAGAGTCGGGGCAACATACATAGGGAGGAGAGAGTTTCTAGAGGCATACATTCCTAAACATGGACTAGGGAGAGGGGTACTTAGAGAATAAATGCAAGCACCGACTGCAATTGGAAACGTCCTCCACCTAGGCAGAGTATAAAATTCAACTCTGATGCTTCATGATATAATATCCAGTCCTCCAATCCTTGTAACATCGACGGTGAGAGAGGCTGGGTAGCAGGGGTGAGCTGTGAAGTTAGAAATCTTAGCTTCGATTGCTCCCCTTAAAACCTTGGCAATCTAAAATGAGATAATACTTGTTTTCAATCTAGGATTACGAATAACTGAAGTAGAGACTGCACTTTTTCATGCAATTAGCAGGGATTAATTAGAACAACACAAGGTCATATGACTGCAATACCTGCATTTGCGGATGCCTTTTAAGTCTAGATGTACCAGAATAGATCTCCTTTAACAAAATCTTATATTTCTCATAAAAAAAAAAAGATGGCCTCAAACCAGAAATCTAGTACGGCTTCATACTAGAAAATTATGAAACGACTATAGAGGAAATTTATAACAGTTATTCAGTTCTAAACCATCTGAAAAGTTAATCTTGGTGGCTTCGTCTTTGATTAATGAATGCATATCTTCAGATAACATACTTTGTAATCAAGTTTCCACAAGTTCCATATTTCAATAACGTTAGGAGACTGTCGTTTATATCTTTCTTCGGGCTTAAACAAATTATTATCATCATATGTTGAACAGAACATGAAACAAATATATATTGAACAGAACATAAAACAAATATCAGTTCAAATATCTGCAAGAACACAACTCTTCCTTTCTCACATCACTGAGCTTCACTTGAGCAACCTTTGTCCACAAACTTATACCAAACCCAGAACCGTTTCTTTTCTCACTTGACTGAAAAATTGAACTAGTTGTCTCCACAACACTAATCCAAACTGAAAACCAAATTCATGGTGACAAATTTCTCCATCTAAACCAAGGGCTAGTGTTCACTTTCAGAATAAACAGAGTCTGCAGAATAAACATGAAAACCAAACGGAAGCAACAAGTAACTTTTTTCTCAAGCCAGTGCCTACAGTTATCTTTAGTGAACCAATGGAAAATTTTATTAGAAAGAATAATAAGACAGCTGTTGTACACTTTACATTTGGATCGAAAAACATCCGACCAACAGCAGCAAAAATAATCAGTAACAGAACAAAAAATCGCTCTTACTGTAGTAATCCCTATCTGCTTACAAAATTTCCTAAATACTAACGCTCAATAGAAGCGGTCAGGCCATATCATTCAATCAAATGGATAAAGCACATTGGTTAGAGCATCGTCTTTTGTGAATGTCGCCAACAATGAAGAAATTTCATCATCAACTGAAACATCAGCAGCCTTCAAGAACTCAAGATTAGCATTTGCATCTGTTATTGGAGAACCATATTCAATTTGGCCATAACTGAGCAAGCTGTATTCCTTATAAGAAGAGTGCAGTGCTGAAATAATATCTTCAACTAAAACTTGGGAAGCCTCCATGGGTGTAATGGGCTTGTTTGCATCAAGAACCACTGAAGGAGAATCTGCAAAACGACTTGATTCAGCTGATGATCCAAGGCATTGGCTCTGAGTAACACAGGGGCTAGTAGCACTAGTGAAGGCTGGTGCAGGCAAGTCAGTGGAAGAGACGTCCTCAACAACTTCATCATCATCAGTCCAGTCCTCCTCTCTAAATGGTGCTCCATATTGGGCACCGTTTCTATGGCCAGGACCATCCTTACAGAAAATAACACAAAGAACGTAAGCATCCTGGACGACTCCCTTGTCAAGTAGATCCTTATCTTCCAGTCTGTATTCGTGCATAACCCAATCTGTTCTCTCTCCTTGTGGGGCTTTCCCTCTGTGGAAAACCAAAGTTTTAATACTCCCCACATCTTTGTCATTGTGACGAACAGGTCTGTCCTTCCCAGTTGTCTTCCAGTACCCATAGGCAGTGGCACGATTGAACCTACTCCCTTTTCCATATTTCTTCTCCGTTGGACAGAAAAAGTACCACTTGAGATCCCCAGTCCTTAGAAGTGACTTGTCTGGCAGATCCCAAGGAGCGTACTTATATAGGTCAAGCTCAGCGATAGCTTCAAAACGAAACTTCTTCCCCAAAACTTTCCTCCTCAGATAGTATTTAAGAAGCTCAACGTCAGTGGGATGAAACCGAAATCCAGGAGCCAGTGAATTTTTTTCCATTGAGAACTGAAACAGAGATAAAAATAAATAAAACCCTGAAATCAAAATTAAGAAACCCTAAGAATCAGACAAAACAAACGAGAATGAAAATCAAAAACCTACAATCAAGAAACTGCAAAGCAGAAACAGATAGAAGGAAAAACAAAGCGAAAACCTTCGTGAAAAAGTAAGCCAATTGAGCCGATGGAGTAGCGAAACCGAGAGAAAACGGAAAAAGAAATTGAAAGAGTGAGCTGAAGATTGGAGAGAACGAAAAGCAGAGGATCGCCTGGCTTATAAACACGCGCCAACTAGTAACCGCGTTATGGAACTAGCCGTTGCGCCATATTTTTCTTTTTTATTTTTGAATTTTAACTTTTAAGCCTTATTTTATGTTAGGCACTTGCCATATTCCCGTTCTTTTTAATTACTTCTTAAACCGCTTAACTGTTTACCTTATTATTTCCCAACTAATTCATGTTTATAGGATTATAACATTTACTCTTTACTCTTTCTGTCGTGATTAATTTGTTTTATTGCTTTAAATTCCTTTTTTTTTATAGTACATTTATTATATTTTCTTTTTTGGATTTTAACATTTAAAATACTTAAATATTAAAATATCAAATTACTTATTAATCTCATTTCACAATTTTGTTTTGAATGAATCTATCCAACTAATCTTCACATTCACAACTTACAAAATTAATCTTCTTTTCCTAAACGAGTTTTACTCAAAATTAATCTTCAGCTCATTCAATAAGCAACTTTTAATTTTTGAAATATTTCTAACCAACAATTATTTGAAAATGCCTATATAAATATAAATAAAAAAAATGCCTAATAATCAAGTTTAACTTTATCTTGAGAGAGGATTATTTGAAAATTTCGGCCAATTAACTCAATTTAAAAATCCGAAAGTTAAAATTTAAGAACAAAGAACAACATAACCAAAATTTCATTCAATGGAAGAAATCAATAACTCGAATAAAATATCAATGCCAACAGCACTCTTCTTAACCAGTTTCAAATGAACAAATTTCTTCCTAAAGAAAATGTAACCAATAATGATATGATACAATCAAGCATCCTTTACTTAGAAACTATGTAAGGGAGAAATAAACCCAGGGAGGAGAAGCCGCGAAACAGATGGAACCAGAAAGCATTTTGGACCATCTCGCGACCTAACCATCCTCTGATCGTAAAAATATAGTCTTTAATTGGAAATGTTGCATGTACAACATCATAAATGCTTGGCTGCTTTCGATGGCAAACCCGTGTAAGATTTGCAGTAACTGCAATTTCAACCTGCAAAGACCTATTTGAGAGCCATCTCATGTCTCATGTACTGTCCATGTTGAAATCACTCTGTACAGTGTGCAATGTCCAAGATGGGTAGAACTATTCTATACCAACTCGTGGTAACTTCATCACCAACAGCCAGCAGAGTTCATGACTGGAGGACCTGAGATTAAAAATTGAAGACAACTCTGTTACAGTAGATTTTGCCCCTAGTCTTCCTACTGTTTTCTATGCCGATACAATTACAAATTCCTCAAACCAAGGAAAGACAGGCCACAAGCAGGTATGAATCATCCTTCACCCCCCCCCTCAAAAAAATCTCTTGTAAAAACCTCTGAAGCCATTGCATAGTGAACCAAATATACTTAAACCATACAACGGTATCTTTTCCTGTGAAAATCTTCACCAGTCTGGATTTACCAAAACAACAATGTGACAACACACCAAATCTGAATCACAATATTCCATTCAAAACCCTCTGATAATAATCGTACTGCCTTGTCCGCCAGGCATCCAAACTGCTACTGATCAGGGAAAGCACCAATGACACACATTGCTGCAAAAAACCAACACATATTTACCGACCACCATAACGATAAAATGCAGTGCAGTATTAAACAGAACAAAAAGCTTAAGAAAACAAACCTCTTCGGTTAAACTTAAATGGAATCGTTTTCTTAAGTTTTGTATTGTTCGTGGACCACCTTTGAAGCATGGGAAACCAGAGTCCTAATACAAACAATAAAAACACATCGAGTAAATAAAGAACCATTATTCTTCTTTCTACAAAACCACAAATTACCTAATATATCTTCTAGGCACCTCAACTTTTTGTTTTTCTCATCTATACATGTTGTAAGCAAGCAAATGTACACAGAGAAAGTTTGGTCAGCATGATACACCAGGTACAATGCATTGCAAGTGAACTACAGCCTCAGTGACAATAGCAGACTAGCCGTACAACAAAGACACCCATCATATTCTATAATTGTCATTTATAATTAGTTAATTATGCAAACATTAGTGACAAGCAGAACCAAAGTTAACCAGGGGCCACTCTGGAACACATTCAAAGACCAGTATGAAAACTAACAGACCATTAGAAGGCCTCATCATGTTAAAAAGTGTAATAACTGCTGTATACAACGACCACCAATAAACTATAATCACGTTACCTGCAGCATTTCAACAAGAAGAATTATGCGCTCTGCATGCTTACGGCAGGTTAGGAAGCCTTGGATGCATAATACCTGAATAAGAAGGGAAAAGATCAACACCAGTTTAGCAGGAGAAGAATCTATACTAATATTCAACGTGGAGTTTCAGTTAGTACAGACCAACTTAGATTCAAAATTACAAAATAACAAACAAAATTATAGAGAAGTACATCAAGATTGGCCATATTAGTCCTTTAGTGTATATTCAAATTATGTCTTTATCATCCTCTTCAAGTTTTCATAATATTTCTCTTTAATGAGCAAGCAACTTCAAATAACTTCTGCTAATTTGGCTTGCTCTTGTCTGTCTTCCCTCCAACTGCCCCTCCTTTCCCGAAGAGGGGCTCCTTTTAAAATCATTTATTGTTATAGGCTTATAAGTGTCAGTGTGCACAAGGCTAGTCATAAACCTGTACAAGAAAGTCAACAAACCACACAGGCCTTACACAGAGGAAGAAGAGTCATCAGTACCTTAAAGTAATCAAAAAATTCACTTGGAACTCCCTCAGCATCAGAATCCATGACCTAGCACACCGAACACTTTAGGATTAAAAGCAAATCCAAAAGTAACTGATAGAATAATATCAGGACCAACAAAAATTAAACTATAAGATGGAATTCATGTTCAGCAGACTTGCCTCAAGAAGTTCACGGGTTAATTTGAATGGTGCACTCTCAAAATTTACACCACCCGGTGAATTGGAGAGCATGAAGCCAAAATCTATATGTATGATGTGACCGTCTTCATCCAGTAAGAGATTTCCATTGTGCCTATCCTTCACCTATACTTGGATAAATTGGCAAATTAAAAAGTGGACTATACAACATACTAGCTCATCAATTTGCATATGATTGGTGGGAATCAAACCCAACACTTTTTCCACCAAGAATCAATGCTATAATAAGCTTTCAATATAAAAATAATACCACTTCAGCAATCAGATGGCACTATCAAGTAAGGGTGAGCAAATATAAATCGAACCGAACCGAAATGAGTTTGGCTTTTTCGATTCGGTTAGTTCGGTTAATTCGGTTAGTAAAATTATTACGGTTCGGTTTCGGTTAGGAACATTTCTAACCGAACCTAAATAAGGGTATTATGGAGAATTTACATGAAAAAAATCCTAAACGTAAATTATTTATTGTTGTTTATATCATATAAATTATATGAGTATTCCTTTTATTTATTATAATTTTTTAGGGTCATTTTTAGTATTTTTGTAATATTGATTTATTTAAAAAATACAGCATAAATAAATATATACAAACAAAAAAAAATAAAAAATTTGTTAAGTTCGGTTTTAGAAAACCGAACCGAACTAACTGAATTAGTTCGATTTCGGTTAATTCGTTTAGTTATACAGTTCGGTTCGATTTCGATTATTTTTAAAAAGGAGTTCGGTTAGTTCGGTTAGTTCGGTTAGTTCGGTTATTGGATATCTAAAACCGAACTAACCGTTTGCACACCCCTATCAAGTGCAGTTTTTATGCAAGCAAAGTTAGACTAATGATGTCGCTATCTACTCTGGAGACCCAAGGTAAATTCATTTTATTTTGATTTCTTTATTTATTTTCATTTCATTTTAAGAGGGGAGAGAGACAAAAAGTAATTCTTCGTAGGCAGCATAACACGAAAATTTTTGTACCCTCACAACTACCTAACGAAAGTAAACAGCTTAGCCTGGCTACATGTGTGGATGATTCAAAAGGGTTGCTAGAAACTGCCAAATAGACTTAAATGAACAAGTACAAATGGATTAAGGAAAAGACCTATAAGGATCCTGCCTTAACCACCCAATTTGGTGTCCAAAGCCAAATAATTACTTCCAACCCTTTAATTTGTTTTATTTATAATTAAATACTAGTAATATAACAGTGAAAACAATGTCAAATCCACTATCCTAAAAACAGCCTCCATGAAGAATAATTACTTCACTGCCACTCATAATACACAAATACAGAGTTTCTTTTAGCAAGCGCATCCAATTGATAATAGTTTTAGAAAAGCACAGATCCATGCATGCAGAGCACAAATTAAGATTTCAGTAATTAGCATAGACAATTGGCTGACAAAGTAGAAGTAGGTTAATTTCTTGGTTGCATTGAAGTTAATGAGCATCACTTGAAACAGAATGAGGAAAAAGAAAGCAAATAGCAATAGTGCATTTACAAAGAAAGCAAATAGCTAACAGAATGCTAATACAACAATTTGTAACAAGTGCATTCAATAGATAATAGTTTTAGAAAAGGCAGATCAATGCATGCAGAGCACATATAAGATATCGCTTATTAGCATAGACAATGAGCTGACAAAGTGGAAGTTGAATAACTTCTTAGTTGCGAAGAAGTCAATCAGCATCACTTGAAACAGAGTGAGGTAAAACGAAGCAAATAGCAAAACAGAAAAGGTGTTTCATGTTGAATTACACCAAACAGTAAATCCTTTAAGCCAGCGCAATGTAGACATAGCAGCAGACAGCTACCAGCAGTGAACTTTCTAGTATTAATAGGTTTACAGTTGAATTTAAATAGTATATTAAGGCATTTAGAAAGTGGCATCTGCCATCTGATCTATTCTATTCATCGCTTAACCTCTTAACAAGTCCCATTAAATTATCCTCATTCCATTTGTGAATTAAGTGACAAAATAGAACGGAGAAGAAATCCATATATACCTGCAGAAGATAGCACACTAGGGAATACCCAGCCATACTTTCAACAAAATTTCTCTGCAATAAAATACATTTTAATTAAGCAATAGAATTATTCAACAAATCAAAACTCTAAGCATTTTCTATAGACAAAATAAAATCACTATTTGACTGATTAAATCAGCATGGAAATGCTATATCAAATTGCATTAGAAAATAATATACGACGGCCAATAATTAGCCAGAACTATAAATGAGTTCTAATGCATCCAGAAAATAACAAAAACGAGCTTTTCAAAAAAGAAAAAAACCAAAAACCAAAAACAAAACCCAAGATTTCATTAACTCTAGACTGTCAGATAGGAGACATATGCACAAAAGATAATAAGGCATATTAAGAGTAAGCCCTTCACATAACTTGGTAAATTCAATCAAATCAGCAAACCACTGCAAATGTTCATCTTTACTAAAACAAATGTACACAATATAGCTTTCCAAACAGGATCAATTCCTTACCATCCAACAGAACACTGCCACTAAAGTATGTTGCCCCTATATCCCATCATCACATGAGGCTTGGATTTAGCCCTCATGAATGTAACCAAGAATGATCACAAAATCACAAATTTTGACTAAAGAAAGATGAACCAAGAGTTCATCCACCTACTCCTTGCAAATATCCAAATAAATCTCACAAATCAACCCAACACAACACCTTAGGCAGTCAACATATACTACATGGTATGGTGGCCACACTTTTCAGTAACCACAGGGAAGAGGTTAGTATAGGATGATTGGCTCATGATGGAAGTAAGCTAAAGCTCACTCAAGAAAATGATTTTAAAATAATATAAAATTGTAAGTCACCTAAAATAAGTGCAGCTTAAATATTCAGGGAAAATTTTCCCCTGATAACAACCCAAAATTTCTATAGACTACAATTGTAGAGAAGCGGAAAGGAACTAGTCTGTCTCCTCTTATTTAACAAGATTTCTTTAAATTACTAGAGCATGACAATCACAGCATCTGCAGCTTTATAGAAAAATAGCAACTCTTTCCCAGGAGAAAAAGAGAGAGGCAAATTCTGACTCCTAATGGTCCAACCACACTCCTAAGCAGCTCAATTACAATGCCACAAAATTTAATACTAAGCCGTTTAAAAGTAACAATTATTTGAAACATGATAATGAAAACATTTGCCAAACAAAAAACAATAACTGGAGACACCTGCCTCTTTGCAACTAGATTACCTGGGCCAGCTTAAAACTTGGAGAATTTTCCTTATACTTAGCTGCAAAGAATTCACGTAAGCTTGATATATTGGGATATCTACTTTTGATGGAATGAAGAGAAGCCTGCAAAAACAGTAAAGCTATTACCATTAAGACAGCAAAAGTTTCCCATCATCACTGCAATCCAGTCAGTAGAAGAGCAAAAGTTTACATTACCGTATCTGTAATTGTTTCAATAAGAGCTGTGTAAGAAGATGTAACTAAAACTTCATTAGGGCGCAACCAAAGTGGAAGACCGGCTTCTTGGAATATATCTGGGATTGAAAACCATTATACACACACTTCAACCGACTACAATAATTAAACCATAACAATTTCTGAGAACTTCAGCACTGATGCATAATAATAAGGGATTGTTTTTCTTTTTTAGGGCCAACTTGATAATATAGGGTTCAACCATGCAATATAGATCCACACACATATTTATATAATTTTTCCAGTCTACTTAACATTATGCATTCTAATCATCTTCTTGCACGCAAAATTATATATTTCACTTTGCATTGGGAAAAAAAAAAGGAAAGAGAAAAAAGCAATATACTGCTTTAGCATTATGACATATCAAATGAGGTAGACAGAAAATGAGACTCCAAATACTGATTTTTTTATACCGACTTGGAGAGAAATAAGGGACAGGAAGCAAATGAGCTAGATGATCTGAAGAAAAGAACCATATGAAATTGTAATAAAGAAACATACCATAAAAGTGAGAGACAAGCTGCACGGCAAGATGCTCTTGCCTACAATCATCACCACTCTTTACAATAACCTTCATGATACCAAAAAAAAAAAGGCAATTTCACTTACACCAAACTAACTATTTAATATAGCCAATAATATGAAGAATAAAAAGTCTAGTTAGGTATTAAATAAAATTAACCAAAAAAGTCAGCATTACACCAAAATAGTAACATCAAATACCTTAAGCCATCAAATTAATGTCAATTATATGTAGCCAAATAACAGCAAAAGGTTCGCATCCAATGTCATAAATACAAGAATTAGTTGTAAACATTAACCACTGATCCAACACCAATTAGTTGTAAATTTTCTTACATACATATTTCATTGAATAATAATATACCAGATTCAATGCTCCAGGACTAGAATCTTATATAGGATCAAAATATTATGTCATGCAATTGAAAAGCATCTTTACAAGATCCATTTTATAATAGCACCAACAGCACTAAAGACACTAACAGTTGACATATTCCCAGTTTCCTAATACTAAATGTCCACATCTAAGGCTCTACAGGTGACATGGTGCAGTTTCATGGCAGCAATGAAATGAAAAAAAAATGGAACTAAAGGTCCATTGTTTCAAGGAGAATGGCTTCAAGAAATTGTTTTACATATTTTCTAGATGTTTGGTTGTTAAAGAGGCATGGTCAACTGGAAAATGGCTTCTTCTCAACGCAAAAAGGACACACTATTCTGGAAATTGTCTTCCTTTTTTGAGATAAGGAAGACAATTTCCCCATTCTCCCACGACACAGCCAACTTGCCTCTTTACCCTTCACAGCCCCTCATAGCCAACCCATTACCCACCACCATCAACCACTGCCGAAGCAATCAGAACCTTTCCCTCCTTCAATCTCCCTTCTCACTTCCACAACTCTCCATATTTTTCCACTTCCATCATCAGTAATCAGCCTTTTTCTCCCTTTCATTGTCAGCATCTTTCTCCCTTACTCTACCCTTCATCACCAGTGATCATAACCTCTTCCTCTCCACTTCACACATGAACAGTTTCATTCTCCTTTTCTCTCCCCTTTTGATTGCCGCTCCCAACAACCCCTTCCTCCTTTCTCTTTCAACCCCAAACCCAGATATTTTCCATGTTCTTCTCTCCCTCTTTCTCTTCTCTCTTTGTAGTTTGTCCTTCTCCAACTTAACAAAACCAAATATTATCTCAGATTTCTATCCCTCTGTCCTTCTCAAACTTCACAAACCCAAACCCATCTCAGCACATCATCTCAATTTTCAACAGCATCATTATTTTTTTTAATTCTTCTTAATTAATTTTGATACTTGATTCAGATTTGTCAGATTTGTGGATATTTTGTAGGTTAGAGGTTCACTGTTCGTCAATGGGTTTGGTTTGTGATAGTTGAAGTAGATGGTGGCATTGAAAATTTTCCATGAAATCCAAACATCAGAAATACTTGTTCATGAGTTTAACAAACAACAGAAATTGGTTTCTTTTTTGGAAAATATTCTTTTTGAAAATTTTCTTTCTTTCAGAAAGTTCATTTCCGTGAAACAAATGGAGCCTAAGAGACAAAATTATACAATTTTAAAAAAAATGAAACAATATGAGATAAGAACCATATAAATCCAAAAGTAATTAAGTACCTTTAACAATGCCAAATTTTAAATTCATTACTTTTGAGACCTTTATCATATCAGGTTTGAAACCAGTTCTCATGTTAAGCCATCAAAATTTCATGGTTGTAATTAGTCACAACTCTAAGTCAATCAAATCCATGTCGAAGCAATAAAAAGAGTTTACCACTTAGCTCTGCCATTTTGATGGAATCAATCATTTGCTGAATGCTGTTGCCGGAAAAAAAAAATCCAAGATCTCATGGTAACTACTCTCTAGTCCATACGTCCTATGATAATTTTCCTCTTTTAATATACTAAATATTGTGTACGTGATATTCAACTTCAATCCTTTTGTAAATGGAGTAAATTATTTGATTTTTTAGTCACAATAGCTAAATCATACAATACAGGGTTTCGTAGGAAGATAATGATTGGTCTTATTCTTTCATTGTGGACAATTTTTTAGACATCTCCAAAGAGAAATTATTTTATGAAAGAGGTCATTTACTATAGACGACAAGTATCACATTTGACAAATCCTTCAAAAAGCAAAAAAGGTGAGCTCTACAAAAGCAATCTTTAACCTTGGCAAAGTTCTCACCTCATCAAGTCACTAGGAAAATTGACATTGCTTTACAAGATATATTACAACATATTCCAAAGGTAAACATACCCAACATCGATGCAATCTAATATATCCGCAGACTTGGGGGGGAAGGAAGTCTAAGACACTCACTATAAAAAATTCCATAAGAAAAGTACCCTAACAAAGAGATCTCCAAAGAAAATGCCATCATATAGTGGTTAGCTACGACTAGCTGACATTAATAGTGGAAGATCATTAAAAAAATAACATGTGACTGTATTCAACATAATTGCAAAATGTAATAAAGACTAGCCTCTTTGCAGCAGAGAATCTATGATGCCCTCATTTCTAATTATGTGCATGCAATCACATAGCTCAAGTTGGAAATGAATAAATAAACAAACAGAGCAATTGCTCACAAGCAGAACTTACAGAGCGCAAGTCCCAACCAGGTAATTTCCCATATACTGAAGCTTTCCGTATTCTCTCCTTCTTCACCTTCCAAAGTTCACCAGATAACGCATCACCAGCTTTAGGCATACCCCCATTAGCCTATTGGAAATTTACAAAGTTTCAGACAAAATAGACGCACAGAAAAATAAAATGGTTTTCAGTTCACCAATATTCACCCTTGGTTGTGCATCTGATGAATCCTGACCAGCCCCTTTCAAAGGGAGTCCAGGAGGAGCTTCTCCCTTCGCAGCAGCTGCCTGCACAACAATTTCATGTTTCAATAATAGCATCCAAAATGGAACAAAATTCACATAAATAAAGTAAACCCATTTCAAAGATATAGAAGCCAAATGACTGAATGAAAAAACATTTCTTCCCCTATAAAATTGATACTTCCAAGTATAACTTAAAATGTGCTTAAAGAAAATACACATCTATTGATATTTTCAACTGCTTAAACAACTACCATGATGCATGATAAGAAGAGATGCCCCTAGTTGATTAAATTGTTACAGGATAGAGCAATCATATACCCAATATTTAACTTGAAATCAACACATGGGAATGAACACACTACCCATCTACCAGCATATGCCAAAAACAGTCTAATATATTTCACAAAAGTTCCTTTATTATAGATCTATATCTTACACCTATTCTTTGCTTCATAGATGCTCTTAACTAATATCTAGGACTAAAATAGTTTAATTGTGAAATCAAGTGTTCCATGAAAAATAGCTTGTCACTGATGAAATGATCATGCTTCCATGTTGAAGTAAAATGCAACATCACATGGGCCTTCAGATTGATGAGTAATTGAGCATGAGGTCAAACAAACTAAAACATAGCCACAAATTAGCCTGTAGTTAAAACTTTACTCACTTCTAATACGTCAAGGACTGAACTACGAATCTGCAAACGAGAAGATATATAATCTAGCAAAACTAAAACAGCACATGAGACATGGGAAAACGTTATCAAGTTTATGTATCTAGGTATGTGCATTGACAAGGCCTTAAGAAGATTTTAGTCACACACACATGAACTTATGCAGTTAAAACCTTAAGCATTGTTGAAAACAATGTCAAATACAATATCAGACACCCAATTTACTTCCACACATGCATATAAATCTATAGGCTTAATACTGAACCATTGTAGTCATCAATATACTTCAAATGTACAATCAGATGCCCACCTTTACTTCCTCTATGGCAACTGTACTTGGAACACGACGGTGCTCCTTCCGACGTGGTAGTCCTTGACCCTCAATGTCTTCCATTCGGAGCCCAGGATCAGCTGTCAGCACCACCCTTACCCACTCCAAATCACTAGCATAAGCAGCTCTTAATTTGTGAGTTATATCTTGTCCACCCTGAACTGAAACAGCACCCAAATTGCCACGATGCTTGCCAGACTGTAAATCAGGTGCTTCAACACTCTCTGACTGGCTGACTGATTGCTTTTCTACAGAAAAACTCACATTGACAAATTTCACTTTTGCCTCAGACTTATGAGTCATTGCCTGGTCAATAGCTTGCGCAGTGGAACTTGACATTCTATCACTACTATTACGATACACCTCCTGAGCAGTCCACAAAGGATAAGCCCATGGAGGCGGCTTTGGCAATAAGGCATCACCATTTGCCAGAGGGATTCCTCCTCTAGAAAGCTTCTGAGCATTAGATGCGTCCTTTGTACTGCTAAAATAAGTTTCAAGAAAAGGAATAAGAAGCCACACTAAATATCTTTGAGTTATGTACAATTTATAAGAGAAATTGAAATTTGAGACTGCATCTGAGTTGTATGGACAATGGACTCAAAGCTTACCTTGGCAATTCACATTTCAAAACTTCAACACAGATAAGATATGGTGCTTTTTCCCTAGAATTCAAAAGAACAGCTTCATCTTCAGGAATATGAACCACACGATACATCCCCTTTCCCATCGGAAAGCAAACTCCTAAAAAATTACCGGAAATACTCAGATAAGGATATGGAGTAATATATTTCAAGCAACAGTCCAGTTCACCCAATATATCAAAGTTGCAATAGAAGTGCAGGCTAACTGACAATTACTAATGTGGAAATTTTATCATAAGCATATACACAACCACAAAAGTTTCAATAGAATAATATCCCAAAAAAATAAGACAAATACATATTACAAGCCAAATTTCATTAAGACATGCAAGCTTAATATTAACTTTGCATCACCAAATTACTGACCAATGACAGAACTCACTTGACCTTGCTATTTTACATAAGGTTGCAACTTGGGTCAGGTTCCTTGAATGGGGATGGGAGTGGGTCCAACCTAAGGCAATATGCTGCCTTTTTCTGACCCGACCTGACCAACCCACCCCATGTTAACAAGGCTTGGGTAAGCGCAGTTCTTCCCTCTTTAAGTCTTAAAGTAACAAAAAAATAAATTGAATAAAATCTTCTATTTATTTCCAAACTCAGATTAATTATTTATATGTTGTACATTTGATTAAATCCAAGTATTGCAACAGTTTTCACTGTATTGAATATTGAAAAGTGGAAAATAAAAAGTTTCTTCAAAGAAATTTGTATAGAAAATTTATCATCACAAATGAGCGTTCATGGTCTTTTTCAATTAAAAAATTAAGTTAATGCTATTAGGTGATGAAAATCCTAAAATATATTAAAATAAAATTTAGAGAAGATAAAAAAGTAAATTTAACTTTCTTTCTAAAAAAGTAAATTTAACTTTCTTTCTTAATTAACATAAAAATGAAAAAAAAAACCCAGGTCAGGTCGGGTTAATTCAGGTTGACCCAAGAAACAACCTGACCCGACCCAACCCACAATACCGATGAACCAAGTTTGACCCGAGTATAAAAGAAGCTGATCCAAAGTAGCCGTGTCGGGTCAGTTCTCAGGTTTACCCAACCCAAGTTGCATCTCTAATTTTTGACATCCCTGTCCACAACCAATATCAATACAAGCAGAAACCCACATTTTTTGGTCCTTTGTAGCCTTTTCTTATTTTAATGAAGGAAATAGCTGTATTCAGATCAGTACAACAAAGAGTGAAACTAAACTGAGAAAATATTTCAGAATAGAAAAATAAATTGCTTCCAATTGAATGGAAATGCTTCACACATCAATTAAATGATGCATTCACTTGACAGAAGATTGTGAAGAAATGCTAATAGAAATTTGATGGCAAGCCCCTACCACTAAATTTCAACTTCAGCAAAAACAAAAAGCACTCCAACTCAGAAAAAAACCAATGACAATGTATCAAATATGTTACAGAGACTTCCTCTTTAATGGACAGACTATGCAACAGAAGCAATGTCAACAGAAACCAATAAAAGATTACCCCTTTTCAAAAGACCATATAGATATTCTCACAGATGAATATACCATATACAAACTACTATACAAATATTTAAAATCTCACCACTTTAAATCAAAACACTTGTAAACATAGCACAGAGGTGGAAAAACAACCAAGATAGTCCTATAATCCTAGTCACAGTTTCAGAGTTCCAACCACTTTGGGAAATCATAAGTAAACTTATTAAATGCAATAAATGGTGCCTCTCAATTGGCATTTATTTGATCAAATTTTTCATTAATAAGCATGTACCTCCATTGTTTTGGGCCGCAGCTACATGCAAATTAATCTCTGCAAGTGACTAGAGATACAAAAATGAAAAGAACAAGTAACATGTTAGATAACATTCTAGCAGAATATTTCATAACATTTAATTCAAGCATTGACAAAACATTAGAAATGTGCAAACCACCTCACGAAGAGCAGTTTTGCGATCTTCGATTGGAAAAACATCTACCAAGCCATATGATGTCTCACATAATGACAGTACAAAATCCAATGAATCATGATAAGCCCCTTTTCGAAATTGTGATATAGAATTATTTGGAAGTGGAGGTTTGGCATTTGACTTATCATTCTGTTGCTTAGGCGAACCAGGATGCTTCTGCCAAATAAAGGTCACAAAAAATTAACATCAATGCCTGGGGGAACATGTCAAGTAAACAACACTAATGAAAGATTAAAGAGCAGTGCAATCAAAAGAAATAAACCACCAGCAGTATTCTTGAATGAAGGAAATATGCTCAATATCAAAAGCCTATCAGATATCCTTTATGATATTTTCCATTTTTTAATTATACCATTTCATTCAGGACATTCAAACAAAACTTGCACTTTATGAGTACAGAAATTAATTTACTTGCATCTGTGGAAAAATAAATAGATAAAACCACAAACTAGAATACTACCTCTTATTTTTATGCTCCTTTTGGGCATCTTAGGGTTCCACAACTTTTACGCTCTTCTTCAATGTTATTTAGCTATCATTTACTACTAGAGACAATCCTTTATCTTCTTAACTATGTGAATGTATTTCATCACATTCAAGTACTACAATATGTAGGTAGGCCCAAAACTAGGTTCAGCCTAGCCAAAGTAATCCAAAATCAAACCACACAGATTTCAAGTTTTCAACAATCCCACTGAAAAAATGCAAAACAACCTGATCCATCTGAAGGTCCATGTCATTCCTAAATAAGAGGCTTCCACAACCTTTTTCTGATGATAACATAGTAAATGGTGTTGATCAAAGAACAAGACATCCAGACTTTAAAAAGTAGAGACTCTAAAAACCGATGTGAGCACACACTGCACACATACCAATAAACAAGCAATATAACAAGAAAGTGGAGGAAAACAAAGAGGAATCAAAAACTTTCATATCCAAGCCAATCTATGAGAGAGGAGTGTGTTCACAACTTCACATATAATATTCATGGTTACTACAAAATAAAATATTAACTTGCATGCACTCTGCCCCAAATCTAAACCATACTAAACTAACCTTAATCAAAGTAAGAAAAGCAAGGAGTTATTTCGGAAGCAATCTACACCCCTGTGGTCAATAAAAGCTTCCCACCCCCTTTTGATCAAATGTCAGGCAAAAGGGGAAAGGCTATGAAACTCCACAACTAGATAGACTGAAGGACAAGCAGAAGAGGAATATTTCCCAGATCAATCAAGTAGTCTAGTACTATTACAGTTACAACAGAGTTACTAAGGCAGTGGAAGCTGTTCTTTTTCTAAATAATTTTTTATGACAAAATAGCAATGGCAAAAGGGAAACTGCAAAACTCCATTACACAAGATGCATACAACATAATAACTTTATAGGAACAAAAATAAATAAATATAAATACAGAAAATCAAATCCTAGAAGTATAGACAATCCAGAATCCAAGAAAGATGATGAAAACAGAAACCGGATTGATTGCCATCCAGTTAATAATCCTATCTTTGGTCCAAATCAGGTATTTCACCATCCAGCAAATTTTATCCTTCCATTCGTGGCACATCAAGTAAACTACACACTCTTATAATGTTAAAAATGTCAAAGATAGCATCAAATTGATAATCTTTCAACATTACAAATACCGATGAAAAGAAATTCAGTGCATGGACAGATTTAGCATTCAGTGCAGGAGTTGAGGAGAACAGTTACAGGCAAAACAGTGGTTAACTTTTGTGTGCTCAGATTCCAATCTCAAAAAAAAAGTGTTCAACCATCACTTCATCAATAAAGGCTTTATAGATTATTGGATTACATTACTAAATGATATACCATTGGAAGTTGGCATTTAAGCTAAATAACATGGAAGAACCATTTTAAGAACAAATATTGGATCAATTTCCTATTCTTTTTGTCATGGCAAACAACACAGCAGTTCAGGTCATTCTACTTTAACAAAAATCTAGAACCCAGAGAATACACTCCTTAAGCATGCATGCTTTGTAGTGATTATTAGCCTAAAGGATCTCCAAATTCGTCAGTCTGAAAGAATTAAAGGCCCTTCAAAAACATTAGACAAGGTTGAATAAAGACTTATGACACTAGGAATCATGAATGAAAAACATTTTGACGAGCCTAGGAAGACTGACAATACAAAAGGAAGACCACTTCCCACATATAAGCATATGGTCAGATTCATAATGATTATGAGCAGAAATTCCTCCACAATTTCCTGCTGATAGGTTGGCAACTGGTGTGCAAAGTGTAGAACCAAAAAGGTTACCATACTAAATGTTTTCAATCGCACAACAATGGAAAATGTAATCTGATATTATCTTTTACAATGTCTAATAAAACTTAAGTATCAAATTCAAAACACAAAGAAGTTCAAAAAAGACCATCAACATTATAGGATTATGTAAACCAGTCCAAGAGGTTGTATAATTCAGGAGTTTTGACAGATAGAAAGAATGTGCCACAAAAGTTATCATCTTTCACTTCAAACAGTTCTAATAAATTATGAGTGCATAAATTGGAACCAGATGCAACAGATTCAATGTGTAGGACAGACCTCAAAGCATACAGGTAACATCTCAACAAAAATAAAAGTGCACAAACCTCTTTGTGGTTCTTTGAACTAAACAACTCTGAATCTTCAATTGAACGATCACGGTCCCTAAAAAGTTTGCGGAAGAAGTTCTCAGTCCCTGGACTGCTCTCAAACAAACCGCCACTATTGCTGCGTTCATTTGCTGTACTAGTTTTATTCTCTTCCGGATGCACTCGAAATAGTCTTCGGAACAGTGGGAAATCTGAAGATTCTTCTTCGTCACCATCATCATTTTTATCATTCCCATCTTTCTTGTCCTCAAATCTATCCTTAAAAAATTTCCGAAAGAAACCCTCCTTTTCATCATCTTCAGCAGATTTTGAAATTTTTTCCTCAAAGTCACCGTGGACATTCCCATCATCAATTTTATCATTTCCATCTTTCTTGTCTTCAAATTTATCCTTAAAAAATTTCCGGAAAAACCCCTCTTTTTCATCATCTTCAGCTGATTTTGAAGCTTTCTCTTCAGAGTTCACCATATGTTCATCATCAATTCTATCATTCACATCTTTCTTGTCCTCAAATTTATCTTTAAAAAACTTCTTAAAGAACCCTTCTTTCTCATCATCTTCTGCTGGCTTAGAAACCAATTTATCATCAGAATCACTCTTACTATCCCGAAACAACTTCTTAAAAAATCCTTCAGAACTCGAAGTCATTTCTTCCTCCTCTCCTTTACTATCCCTTAAAAGCCTCTTAAAAAACCCATCTGAACTCGATGTCAACTCCTCATCCTCTCCCCCTCTGTTGTCCCTCAACAGCCTCTTGAAAAACCCATCCTTTTCATTCTCCTCTTCATCTTTCTCAGCTGACTTCCTAAACAACAAGGCATCTCTAACTTTCGGACCAGGAATAAACTTTTTAAAAATCTTATTCTCCTCTGGAGACAACAATTGATTACCACCATCCTCCTGCAAATGGTTCCCTAAAGAAGGCGAGAAGGACAATGATCTCTGCGTAGGAGGAGAAGATGTCAATGACAAAAACCGCTGTTTCGATGATAGAATTCGATTCAAAACTTGGTTTTTACTCCCTGGACTTGAACCTGCATTGGGTGGCCGCACAAGGGGCGTCCACTCACCCATCAAAGTAGCAGCGATTTGACACTTTTCTTGAATCCTACTAATCCCTTCATTATCATCCGAATCCTCTAACTCAGCCAACAAAAACCAATGCACCTTCATTGCCATTTTTAGAGATTTTGAGCACATATCAATAACAAACTTATCCAATGAAGGGCTCGGCTTATGAACCATCATGTAACAAATCTGGAAGAGATAGCTTTCGATTCCGGATAACGGAAGTGTGTACATTCTGTTACATAGGTAATCTCGTACCCCGGCATGATCATGCTTGTAAAGATAGCTAACGGCGATCCACTCACAGAAAAACGCCGAGTCGAAGAATCTGATGAGCCACCCGTTTTCACCTGACTCACTCGCTAGAGGAGTCCTCGAGGTGGTGATTTCGCGAGGTAACAAGTCCGATTCTCCTCGAGTCAGTCCTAGAAGCCTCACCATCGTTACCAATCTGTCATCATAAACCCTAATTTCGCTCTCTAGTTTGGAAATATCGAAACTAAATCATTTTGTAGATAGTTTTGAAATTTAACACAAAACCCTAGAATTTTCTAAACGCTTCCATTTGAATACCTTAATTCCCTCTCACCTGAGAGAATTCGGAATCGCTCCGCCAATCCAAAACCGGAAATGCTCTCACTGTTGAAGCCCTTAATCAGAATCACACAGTGGTCGAAGCGGAACCCTAATTCTGAGGTGGAAAAGACAGAAGAGCAGAATTGATAGTGTCTTTTTCAGCTGATTGGCTGTCGGAAAAAGGGGGGGAAATGATCGGGGAAAATTAAAGAAAGTTAGAAAATGGTGATGTTTTCGATTAGAGAAAGAGAGAATTTTGGATTTTTCGCCTTATAAAGTGCAAAACAGAATCTGAATTTCGTGTGAGATAGAGAGAGGAAAGAAGGTGACGGTGGATCGTTTAGGAAACGACGCCGTGGTAATGGCGGAAGTGGTGGCGATGATGGCGGTGGGTGGTCTTCTTTGCTGTTGGAGAGAGAAAGACGATGGAGAGGCGATTACTTTTATTTTTAGTATTTTATTTTATTTATTGTTTAGTTTTTTAAATTCAAAAAACACTGCATATATAATAATAATTACTGCATATTTTTGTAAGACCAGGGCTTTGCTAACTTGAACGGGAAGAATGGCGGCGCATTTTATGGAATTTCATTTCCCTTTCCCTCCAAAGAAATGAAATAACGTGTGATCAAAACAAAAATAAATTTTTTTTAGCACATTTAATATGATTTAATATAGACAGTAAAAATAATAATTATATATATAATAATATAATATAATTAATTCGATTTTATTTTAAATTATACAATAAACCAACAAGTTGAATTATATTTTTATTTTTTAAAATATAAAAATTAAATCAAAAAATAAAAAATTATTAAATTAAAAGAATCACTAAATGAAGTTGATTCAAAACCTTAAAGATTTGATTCAATTCAATTCATATACTAAGAAGTTTAAATAGTGTAATTTCATGGTAAAATTTAGAACACCATATGCAAGCCTTCCTAGTTCAATGGGGCTGTGGACTCTCCCACGCGAGGAGCTATGGAGGGATTTTACCTTGCTCGCACTACAAACTATGGGTGAGCAAATGTAAACCTAATTGAACAATAAAATTAAATCGAAATGAGTTTAGTTTTTTCAGTTTGATTTTTTAAAAAGTTTGATTTTTAAAATTAATTCAGTTCGATTTCGGTTAGAACAATTTCTAACCGAACTAATTGAACTTAAGTAAGAGTATTATTGAGATTTTACATGAAAAATAAATTATAAACCTAATCTCTTCTCTTCTTTAGTTTTTTTTTTAATTCTATGAGTATTTATCTTATTTATTATAATTTATTATTATCATTTTTAATATTTTTGTAATATTGATTTATTAAAAAAATACAATATAAATAAATATATACAAAAAAATTTGTCAAGTTCAGCTTTTGAAATCCGAATCCGAACAAACCGAATTAGTTCGGTTTCGGTTAGTTCGATTATTTGTATAGTTCGATTCGGTTTCGATTATTTTTAAATATGAGTTCGGTTAGTTCGATTATTAAATATCCAAAACATAACTAACCGAAATAACTGTTTGCACACTCCTACTACAAACTACTTGAAAACGTAAAGTTTACACTTAGTCAATCAAGCAAGTTACAAGTTGATTTGGATTAATATCAAGTTAATATGAAAATCAAACTATTTCTTTTTAAAACCAAACCAAAGGAAATTTAAAAAGCTCTTAAAAAAACATATTTAAAGAACAAAATTTTTAAAAAAAAAACTCAAAGAAAAACTCTAGAGAGAAGTTTTTTGTTCTTTTTTGTTAAAAATACGTCAAATTTTCAAGAAATACCCATCTCTCTCAATCAATCTCTCTTTCCTCTCCCTCCCTTCGTCTACTTCTCTCTATAAAGACTACTAAAAACAAAAAAGAAATAAAGATCCAACAACAAAATCGTAAAATTTAAGTTTTTTTGTTCTTACAAAGGTTAAGAAAAAAGAAGATCTTTTATAGTAATTTTAATCAAAATTAGAATTTATATAATTTATTACCAAACAGTTTTAATTTAATTTTAAAAACTATTATTTTTATAAGAACTTTAAAATAACTTTTAAGCTAAAAAAAAGTTAAGCCAAATAAACTCTAATTATGCTTCATAAATCAAAACTTATAATTTTTAATAAATTTATGTCAAATATAAGATTTCATTGAAAATTAGATATTCAATTAAATGACCAATCACATATAGATAAAAAAAAATTTTGTGATGACCTCATTTTATTTAAGTTTGAAACTTGAAATATTAAATAGTCACAGTATACAAATAGTCCCTACAGTCATGCATTTTCATCAATTTAGTCACTCTACTCAAAATCTAGTCAATTTAATCCCTTGATTTTAGGAATTAGAACAATTTAGTTCCTCTCCTAACGTCGTTGAATTTTAAAATTAAAGGTGATGATATCAACGTTGTTGTAGCAAGTTGCTGACATAGTAGTGCCATGTGGCACTAACAAGATGATATGACATTGTCGCGTGGCACTGAATGATGATGTGGCAATGCTGACATGGCATTGGCATGATAATGTGGTGGTGTCGCATGGCAATGCTAGGGTGGCCAATCGAGAAAAAAAAATCAAAAAAATGTGTACCATGTTATAGATATTAAATTAAACAAAAATGTATAGTAAAGGAACTAAATTAAACAACATTGAAGTGTTTAGGGATTAAATTGAAAGAAATTATCAAAGTATTCAAATATTCCTTATACTCATGCATTTTCATCAATTTAGTCCCAAGATCAAAGTCTGGTTAATTTAGTCCATTGATTTTAGAAATTGAAACAATTTAGTCCATTTCCCTAACATCGTCCAATTTTGCTGATGATGTTAGCATTGACGTGGCAAATTTGTTGACATGGCAATGCCACGTTGCACTAATATAATGACATGGTAGATTGAGAAAAAAATTCAAAAAAAAATTTGTTTCACGTGAAAAGAACTAACTTGAATAAAAATGTACAGTACATGGATTAAATTGAGCAAAATTGAGGTATTTAGAGACTAAATTGAAAGAAATCAAAGTACCCAAATATTTTTTATACTTATGCATTTTCGTCAATTTAGTCTCTGTACTTAAAATCTAGTCAATTTAGTCCCTCATTTTAAAAAATGGAAACAATTTAGTTTCTTCATCTAGTACCATCCAATTTTACCGTTAAATGTGATAATGTCAACGCTGATGTGGTAAATTTGTTGACGTGGTAGTGCCACGTGGCACTAACATGATGACATGGTAGTGCCATGTTGCATTGACAAGATGACATGGCATTAACGTGTTGATGTGATAAATGTTGATGTGGCAGATCAATAAAATAAATTTTAAAAAAAATGTCATATCATAGGAAGTAAATTGAACAAAAATATATAATATAGGGAGTAAATTAAAAAATATAAATCTTTGTGTGGATGATAAATATACTTATTAATGAACTAAATGTTTAAGTGTAAAAGATTTATGATATTAAGAAATATATATATATATTTTTTTTTCTTATTTGATTATTAGATTCCATAATTGGTACATTATTTATCTTTATTCCAAAAATTAAATTTGAATTCCCCTTTTATAAAAAAAAATTTTGTAAAATTATTTTTTATTAACCTATTATGGAATCAAATAATCAAATAAGAAAATATTTATATGTATTTCTTAACACCATAAATCTTTTACATTTTAATATTTGGTTTATTAATAAGTATATGTATCATCTACTCAAACATTTTATCTTAGTAGACATGATGATGTCAATGCTGATATGGCAGTACTGACATCATAAATCAGGACAAACATTTTCAAAAAAAAAAAAAAGGCCACGTCATATAATTAAATTGAACAAAAATATATAATATATAAACTAAATTGAATAAAATTTAGGTATTCAGAGACTAAATTAAAAGAAATTTGAAAAATAAAAGTTTTTAAGTAAATGATATATATACTTATTAATAAGCTAAATATTTAAATAAAAGATTTATGGTGTTAAAATATATATAAATATTTTCTTACTTGATTATTTAATTTTATAATAAATACATTTAATTTATTTTATTTGAAAAAATTTAGTTTAAATTCCTTTTCTATATAAAAAAAATTCTAATATTTTATAGAGTTATTTTTTTATTAAACTTGATATTATTATTTTTTTTATTAATAGAAATATTTAGGTGCTTTAACCAATATTAAATAAGGTAAATATTTAACAAAAACATTCACTTGGCCTAATAATAAGGTCAATTGTGAATAAGTAAAAAAATAAAAGTTCCAAATCTCGCCATTTGCAATTTTTTTTTAAAAAAAAATTGAATAATAAAATAATTAATTAAACCAATTCAATGCTAGTCAAATTTGATTTAACTCAATTCCAACTAGTGTTGGATTGAACTGATATTTACCCAATTCTAATGACACTATTGGATTGTTTAGGACTCAATTGTTGACTGACGTAGTACGATATTTAAATTATTATCTTTAACTTAAAATTAACAATTGTTTCCTCTCTCTTTTTAAAATAATTTTTTTGTTAAAAACTCAGGCAAGTGAGAGTTTTATTTCATATTTATTATTATTATTTTTTATTAAAATCTACGTAAGCGATTTCATATGCTTTTTTTTTTTTGAAGAAAAAATATGTATTACAATATGAATTCACAAAAGATAAACATACTAGAACCCCCTCATTTTATAATCACGACACTACCGCTAGCTTGAAGGAAAACCTCATTAAAAAGCCTTGTCATGGAAAAACTCAATGAGACAAAAACCATGAGAGGAAAAAGAATACCTTCCTTAAATGCTCTCCATTGCATAGCATCAGACTTCTTCCTCCCAACTTGACAGCAAACAGTTACAACTGATTCACATCTTGCAAAATGACCTATTTAACTTTGCTTGGCGTATTATCAAGTACTCTCCATACTAATTATTCCTCCTCTAACAATTTTGCCTCTTGAGCCAACATATGGGCTGCCAAGTCCAACCCTCGTCTATAATGATTAATTGAATTACAACTCAAATTTTCCATAACTATTCGACAATTTTCCACCACATGTCGCAACCCACTACTCTAACTTTTCAAATAAACTCAACACGCCACTTGTGCACAATCAATCTCGATTTCATTAACTTCAACATTTTCCCACACAAATCTCTTCAATGCTCGCAACTTTGCATCAGGTATAGTAGTAGTTTCAATCTCAAATCATCTCGCACTAGCTAAGATTGCCTTTACGTTCAATCCTCTAATAATGAATCCTGCTCCCATGACCTTTGCATTATTGTATTCAAAGACTGTTGCATCTAAATTTAGTTTATACCCATTCGGCTCACTCCATTGATCTCAGTTTATAACCTCGGCATTTTCCTTTTGTCGAATTGGGACATTTGCTTTCCTAGAGTGCAAAATCATGTCAAATCCCATTGCTAAAACTTCATGCGATTCCCTCTTAATTTGCTTGAAAATTAACCCGTTCCTTGTCTTCCATATAGCCCATAAAATACAGAGAACCAACTCTTGAAACCAATAAATAATTGAAGGGAAAATTTTTGATAAATATTTGAAGCGTCATTTTGATGATAGCCAAATTGCCCTTCCAAATGGACAACTGCATAAAGAGTGAAAATCAACTTCAACAATATTATCACAAAAAGGGCAAAGGGAATCAATACTTATGTTCCTCTGGACTAGTGCTAAAGCATGTTGGAAGACAACCATTGGGAGCCCTTTAAGCAAACATGATAATTTTCCTTGGAACTGCTAGACTCCACAATTTTCTCCATATTTGAGTGACATTACCAAATGAGCTAAGGCCTCCCACCACCAATACCATTCTAGATCAACAAGCCAGTCTATATTTAGACCTAATTGTGTAATCACTAGATTTACTACCAAACCAGATGAGTTGGTCCTTAGGCTTCCGGATACTCAAGGGAATTGATAGAATTAATTTACTCTCATATTGTGGAAAGCAAGCTATAATTTTATCTTCGTTCCATACCATTAAATCCTGCTTAATAAATTCACTTACTTTTGTCTTGGCATTCACTATATCATGACAAGAAAAAATTGGTCTTGAGGTTTCATAAGGAACCCAACAATTTGTCTTTACCAAAATATCTTTCCCATTTCCGACATGCCAAAAAGAGCCCTTTTTTTTTTTTTTTATAATAGCTTGGCTCTCTCGAAGACTCCGCCACAAATAGCTCAAGTTTGATCCAATTGAAGCTTCGACGAAATTCAATTTAGGAAAATAACATTTTTAAGCACTTTATAAGCTAATGTGGGCTCCTTTGTTTGCAACCTCCGACCCTGTTTTGCTAACATTGCCACATTATAACATTTGGTATTTCTAAATCCTGTGTCTTCATAGTGATTTGATGCACACAAGAAATTCCAGTTTTTCCAATGAATTTTGGAATCTTTACCATTACCTCCCCACTAGAATCTAGCAACTGCAAAATCAATCTCTCTACCAAAAGAATCTGACAATTTAAAAACAACCCATTACATACGTTGGTATCGTCTGAACAACTGCTTTCAAAAGGATTTCTCTCCCAGTTATAAACAATAGCTTATTCTTCCAGTTGGAATTTTCTTCAAAACCTTTTCCTTGACATAACTGAAGATTAAAGGCATCCCACCGTCGATTAATAGCATCCCCAGATAATTGCCTTCTCAATTCTCCTTACTAATATCCAAAATTTGACAAACTAATCTCTACATCAGCATCAGTGTTTCGACTAAATAAGATTGCTAACTTCTCAAAATTGATCTTCTGTCCCGATGCAAGCTCATATTTCTCAAAGATTTCTTTCGAGCATATCTCCTTCTGACTCTTAGCTTTCCCAAATAGCACATTATCATCTAAAAAAAAATAATAATAAATGGGTGATATTTGGGCCACCCCTTTTTTATTTCCATCCTCGAAATGCTCTTTCTAACCTTCACAACTGTCCACATCTTAGATAAAGCTTCTGAAACTATAACAAACAAGAATGGAGACAGTGAATCCCCCTAAAGTAGTCTTCTCGCTGGTATGATTGTATCCCCCGGATTACCATTTATCAAAGCAGAATATGTTGCAGTCGAAATACAACACATCCCATTCTACTCTATCATATGCCTTATTCATGTCAAGTTTTAAAGCAAAATTTCCCACCAATCCGTGCCTTTTTTTTATGAAGATAATGAATTATTTCATGTGCTATTATCACATTATAAGAGATTAACCTGCCTGAGACAAAGGCACTTTGATTTTTTGAAATAATTCTAGGTAGGATAGGTTTTAACGTATTAGTCAGAACTTTTGATGCTATTTTATAAATAACATTACACAAACTTATTGGACGATACTGACTTATCTGTTCAGGTCAAGTAACTTTCAAGATAAGAGCAACGTGTGTATGATTAATATCTTGGGTTTCTAGTCTCCCTTCCAGAAAGTCTATCACAACTCTGTGGATGCTTGCCCTAAACATCTTCCAGTGTTTCTGATAAAATAATGCAAATAGCCCATTTGGACCAAGAGCTTTCAGTGGGCTCATTTGGAATCATGCCTCTCTCACCTCTTCAACAGGTATTTCTGTTAATAGATTTACATTCATCTTATCATTAACATTCGGATTCACCACTACCAAGACTTCTCCAATCATTGACGAATTGGAACTTGTAAATAGTTGGGAAAAATACTCATCAATCTCCATGGAAATTTCTACATGTGATTCCACTCACTCACCATTATTCTTCTTTACCGCCTAGATGGTGTTTTTCTTCAATCTTTCAAAAGCTCTCTCATGGAAAAACTTTTGTATTCTTATCTCCCTCTTTAACCTCATCCATCCTTGCCATTTGTTTCCACATCGTCTCTTCTTCCCTAATCAAATCATTAAGTTATCTCTGAATGTATTTAACTTGGTTAACGCCATTATTTGATGATACCACACCATGAGCCATCTATAATTCTTGCTTCTTTCTATTAATTTGACCCTGCATATTTTTCAAAGGATTAGGTTTTAAAAAATTAAAAATTATTTTGACGAACTTTAATTTATCTAAGAATTCCATTGATTTTTGAGCTAGCCTCCTCCATTCCTCATAAAGCTTCCTAGCACAAGTATCATCGTCTTACCATACCACCTCAAAATGAAACCACCTTCTCCAATTAACTGTTTTTAGTGAAATAAATCAATTCGTAGAGCCAAATGATCTGATGCCCCTACAACTTTATTAAAGACCACAACTCAAGGAAATTTATTGCACCACCCATCAGTTGCAAAGGCTCGATCCAGACGACATCTAACATGACCTTCTTCCTATTAATTATTCCATCATGTAAATTGGGTCCCTTATAACCCAAATCTCTCCACCCGCAATCATCACAGATATTTCTAAATGCTTCCATTCTAGCATTACTTCTCTTTGGTCTCCCTTTTTTCTCACTTGTAAACAGTATTTCATTTAAGTCCCCAAAAAAGAGCCATGCTAACTGTGACTGAACTTTTAGTGTGCGAATCAACTCTTAGTTGATAAATCTATCTGTATTATTCGGATTCCCATAAAACCCTGTCAGTCTCCACGTTTCTCCTTTCGAACTTACCTCCGCATCAACAAGATTTATCAAGAATGATTTCACATCTAACGAAATTTCAATTTTCCATAATAGTGCTAAACCATCTTCCTATCAATAGAATCAACAGCCAAACAATTATCAAAACCAAACAACAATTGTAGTCTCTCCATTTCAAATTTGTATTTCTAAGTTTCTATTTTTCTTAATGTTACAAGTAAGGGTGAGTTAAAGTGGACCAGACCGAATGACTCAATCGATTAGATGAAATTCGAGTAAAACAATTTGATTTATTTGATTGTTTAGTTCAAAAAGTTTGGTGTTATCAGTTTATTTAGTTGATTTTTGAGTAGGAAAATTATGATACCAAACTTAATATTATATATATTATATTTATATAAAATATATATTTTATAATGTTGAATGTTATGATTTAAGTATGTTTAATTATAAATGAAATTTATAAATTTCAATATTGAATTTGTAAAAAATAAAAGTGACAGAATTTCAATTATTTTGATTCATAATCAAATCGATTGAACAATTTTAATTTCTGATTAGTTTGATTGGTTTTTCAAAAAATTTCACTCTATTTGATTCTCAATTATAATAGTCTGAATCGACTATTTGCTCACTTCTAATTACAAAGAATATCCTTTTATGTTTTTCCAAAAATTTGATTAAAAAATATGACAAATCTTGGGAGAAGAGGGTGTGTTAAAAAGAGTTAACGGTAATCAATCAAAACTCTTTGGTTTTTTTCAGAACCAAACTATTTTTTTATAATAAACTTGTAAATTTTAGTTTCTTTCATGACCAATACGATGCAGTTTTACCAATTTTGTAACTTGTCACAGGGACAGCACGTGACATTTTTTTTTTGAAGAACACGTGACTCTTTTATGTTGCCTGTTGAGTCCGATAACTTGAATTCAGCTGAAACTACAGGCCTCAAAACCAAAAGCAGTGTCCCTTAAACCCTGGCGCAGCCATAGAAGGGTTTTGATACTTTTAGCCACGCTCCTGCTTGAAAGCAGAAAAATATCTGTCACTAATGGAGGCTAGTTTAGGGGAAATCCCCTTTGGTCTCGATTTTCATCCTTCAAAAGAACTCGTCGCTGTTTCTCTCATCACCGGCGACCTTCACCTGTAAGTCCCCCCCTTTTTCTTTTGTTTCTTTTCAATTTTTCCACCGCTTTATGTAATAATTCAAATTAAATTATCTATTGATTAAGACTTCGTATTTTACAGATACAAATATAATACCGATGATTCCTCGCTACAAAGGTCCAAATTTTAAGTTTTATCTTTTCTTTTTAAATAATTTCCATCTCTTACCGTAAATAATTTAATATATGAATGAAATTGACTGGCGGTGAATTTTCTAAAAAAGTTTCTTTGGTTTTTTTGTTGTTAAGATCGTTGGATGTTCATGCACATACTGAGTCGTGTAGAACAGTTCGGTTTATTAATGGTGGACAAGGTAAAGCATTTTCTTTTTCATCAACATTTCTCTCCACGGATTGTATCTAATGATAGTTGATTGTGTCTTCGAGTTCAGCCGTGGCGACAGGTTCAAAAGATTGCTCTATTTTGGCCACAGATGTTGAAACTGGATCAGTAATTGCTCGTCTTGAAAATGCTCATGAGTGGGTTCTCACTGCTTTTCTGGGTTTTTTTTTTTCTTAATTCCTGTAATTAGTTGTTGAAATACGAGTTTATTTGGTTGTGTAGGAATGCCATCAATAGTTTGATCAACCTTACAGAGTCAACTGTCGCCTCTGGAGATGATGAAGGCTGTATTAAGGTTTCTTTTTACTTGATTTTGTGAATTTTATGTGGTTCAAATGGCATGTTTAATCTGTGCTTATCTGCTTCTTTTTTGCAGGTATGGGATACCAGGCAACGTTCCTGTTCTGGTTCTTTTAATGCTCATGAAGACTATATTTCAGATATGAATTTTGTATCTGATTCCATGAAATTGCTAACAACAAGGTATCTTGCTTTGTAATTATTTTGAATATTCACCATTTCAGTACTTCAGTGATATCTTCCAAAACTTATATCTGATTTAGCTCAATTGCTGATTATAGGAAACTTCTTTTTTCTTTGTTTACATGCAAGAGTAAATATGCTAAAAAATGCCAAATTTTCAAATTTATGTGTAGCTTAAAAAGATGCTTAAAAGAAATGAGTTTCTTTTGATATTGGGAAGATTTTTGTCCACAAAGAAAGGGAAAACAAGATGGTAATATTATATTTTGTCTATTCTGATTCCTTCTTTCATTGCATTCATAGCTTCTTTTGCAATAAACCTGGTTGTGTGCCCATGCATGTTCACATGCACTCGATAGAATTTTTTTCATTTGCCTTGTTTTGGTTGTTCCTAGCCCTTCCTTTCTCTCTGTCTCTCTCTCTATATCTCTCTTTTTCCCTGAATGTTCTTCCTAATGAATTTTTATGTGAGGCTCTAATAAATTTTTATTTTTCATTCGTAAGTGGAGATGGGACTCTATCCGTTTGCAATCTTCGCACATATAAAGTAAGCTCTTCCTTGTAACCTTTCTAAAATGATTGATGCATCTGATTGTAGAACCTTTTTAGTAGACTGTGCTTCTTATAGATTTTCACCATCTAAAATTGATTGATTTCTTTGTTAACTATAGGTCCAAACACACTCTGAGTTTTCTGAAGATGAGCTTACTTCTGTTACCGTAATGAAGGTATATACATCTAATTGCTGAATAATTGGATTCTATGGTTTCCTCTGATGTACTTTTGGGCAAACCTCTCTAAAAGCCACTATGCCTTTACTAAATTTGCATTTTAACCATTTTACTTCTATTTGTTTAAATTAAGCCATCACTCTTTCATAATTGGGTCAATAAAGCTGCTTGGATAACAGAATCTATTAAGCTCTGTCAAATATGATGTCGTGGATAAAAAATGCCATTTAACTAGAAACATGGGCAGGGAAAAAAACCATTTGGCAGGTGATGTGTCAAATGGGACATGATTTTTCAGAGGCATAAGAGTTACAATGTTTGAAATAGATTTTTAAAAAAATTTTATTCTTGTTTTTCTTTGATAGTCTGTTTTTTAAGTAATATTGTTTAATCATATATAAACCTAATTTTTTTCATTTAATCATAGTTAAATGGAATGAAATGGCCTAATAACTAAGTCTACTCTACTCTAATCTAATATAGACTAAAGGATTGGATTGAATTAAAAAAAATAGTTTCATAAGAAAAAGGCTGGAAAATGGAGAAAGGGAGGAAGAGGTGGAGGGCTGCAAGGGAGAAGAGGGAGGAGCAGGTGGAGAGTGGCTGGTTCTGGACCCATGAGATCTGGCAGGATCTTGCAATATTGAGGTCTTGAAATGATCTACTTTTCTCTCTTGCTGATGAGGAAGTGTGATGCCTTTGAGAAAGTGGAACGTCAAGCCACCCACCTAAGCAAACCAAAACTACGCATCACCAGAAACAACATATTAAGCATGGCAAAAATATAAATTTTTGGATCATCGAAACTATATAGAATCCAGAGGATTCCTGGAAGGTAAGAAGCTATTTGTTAATCTTCAAGAATGTTCCCAATGAGATGCAGTGGGATTTGGGTTAGATCTTGCCAATTTTCGCCCATTTTAGGTATTGGTCATCAGATCCAGCGCCGGCCCTCCTATCTCCCCCTTCCTCCTTTTATCTCATAGGTCGTTCTCCCCCTTCCCTCTTTTCTCTCATGTCTCCTCTCTGTTTCTTTCTTTTCTATCATTTTTCTTTTTGCTTTTTTTAAAAAAAAATTTAATTAGTTTTTTTTCTTAATGTTGCTTAGGTTAGATATACCTGTTAAGCCATTTTAATGAAGTTTACATTAAGATTGTTATGTACTATTTGAAACCATATATAATTTTAATTTATATGCATCTTTTTTTAATCATGTCATCTATCGATCGATTTATTTTATCTGCACCATGAAACTTAATTGAGAGTTAATGTTTTTGTTTGTGTGGCTTAATTGACTCGTATATAAAAGGGCAATGGCTTAAATAAAAGAAATATAACTAGGGTGGCTGAATTGTTTATTAGTGAAAGTAGAGTGGCTTTTGGAGGGGTTTGGCATATACTTTTCATTGGGAATATATCTAGAGCATATTATGGTGCCATAGTTTCGAATGTTAAGGTATTGGCTTTGCGTACATTTTCCTACTCTGATTAACATTGAAGGATAAATTGTACTTTGCATGGCATCCTAATTTATGCTGACCATTGGCATAGATTTTATGACAATTAAGTTGCAAAGATGACATGATCCTTTTTCGCACCTGCTCTTTTTTTTTTTTTTTGAGAGGATTACGATTCAGTAAGGTGGATACAAAATAAAATGTAGATTACAGTTGTGATGTATCCATTTCTGTGATTCTTTTGGTCGTTCAAGTCCTTCTCTGAAGACAGGAGAGAAGCTGTTTCCTTTCTTAGAAAAATTATTTGTCCTTTAAGTCATCAGAAGTATGCGTCATGGTATTTGCTGTTAAAGAGCAAAATAAATGAAATCTTTGTGACATCTATGGTTTTAATGGGAGTTAGAAGATAGTTTTCATAACCTAGCTTTGCTTTCTTGGCCTTACTGTATCCTAATATGCCTTATGTTATGTTTGTCAGAATGGTCGGAAAGTTATTTGTGGATCGCAAAGTGGAACTTTGCTGTTATATTCGTGGGGGTTTTTTAAGGACTGCAGGTATTGTGCTTTGAAAATCATCATAGTTCATTTTTCTGAAGTTTGGAAGTTGTAAATCCTCCACGACTGGGACTATCTCTCTTTTTCTCTCTCAATTATTGATGTTTCACCTGGTGTTGTGCCCTGACTGTTTCATTTGGTTGTCTAGCGATCGCTTTGTTGATCTGTCTCCAAATTCTGTTGAGGCTTTGCTGAAAGTAAGCTGGTTTCCTAATTGTTATAGTTTCAGAAACTAGGTTATCAAACAATCAACAAACATTTTTTGTTAAATATTTGTAAATTCTTGTGTTAGCTTGATGAAGATAGACTCATTGCAGGATCTGAGAATGGACTCATCAGGTGAGACTATGAGCACAAAAGGGGACATTTATTTGGTTGTTGATTTTCATCTTACCATTGCCTGCCTACTCTAACTTTTATTTACAATTCCTTGAATTTTTCTCCAGCCTAGTAGGCATATTGCCCAACAGAATCATACAACCAATTGCAGAGCATTCAGATTATCCAGTTGAGGGCCTTGGTATTGTATTTCTTTCCTATTTTGAGATCAAAGTTTATTGTCAACAATGTCCACTTTGAGGGAGAATTAATAGGATTTTTTTGGCGTAGCTAATTTCCACGAAGGCTCCTTTTAGTTTGCCGCTTTCATCACCTACTTTTGCTTTCAAAAGCAAAAGTAATGTTTTGATGCAAAAGCAAATTTAATATTTTAAAATTTGACAAAGAAAAGCATCATTTTACTTTTATGTGCAACCTTTATGTTAAGATGAATGCTTTTTTAAACTATTTACTTGCTTTTAATTATATGTGAATTTGTTTTGTTTGCATCTGCTTTATCATAAAAAACTAAGAAAAAGGCAAACGTTTGGAAGCCAGTTACAGAAGTGACAAGAAAACAGAGCCTATGCTGGTTATGCTTGTAGGACTTTTAATATTGGCATATTGTGTATGCTATTTAATGTGAATGGTCCATTGGTTATTTGTGGTGCTCTTACGAACAGCTGACTACCATTTTAGTTCCTAACTCAGATCTGTTCTTTTAATTTCGTGTTATTGCTCTCAAAAAAAGTTATTTCTTTATGTGCTTTGCCAAGCTGGACTTCTTGTTTTGTGATTGCTAAAAAAATCCTTGTTTAACAAATTTTTGTTTCTTGTTGTAGCTTTTTCTCATGATAGAAGGTTTCTTGGTAGTATATCACATGATCAGATGTTGAAGGTGCATTTTTCTCCCCCTTTGATTGCATTCTCTCTCTCTTCTCTCTCTCTTTATGATATTTCAATTGTGTGTTGTATGATATATAAGAAATTTATTTGTTGTAATCACAACTGTACAAATGATTGCATGTGTATGAGGACTTGTTATCTGGTAAAATCAAAAATTATTTGTGTAGGTTATTTGGTAACAATGGACAACCTGATGATTAGCAGTTGTAACAAAGTCATTTGGTAGATGCTTGGAATATGGGATAATTAGCTTCATTGATGAATGCTGCTTTTGATGAAGGTCTAATTAATTTTTTTTATTGCAGTTGTGGGATCTGGATGATATATTGCAAAGTTCTGAAAATACAGTTAAGGGTCAAGTTGGCACGTCAGACAGTGATAGTGATGGGATGGACGTGGATGATGATCCATCTCAATCTAAGAAAGGTATGCTAGTTCTCTTTCTGGCCTTAATTTAAGACTTCTGCCTAAATCACATGTCTCTGAACAGTATTACTAAACTAGTGAGACGTAATGTTGTATCACTGTGAACCTCGTAATGAAGCCATTTTATTCGAAAACTTCCATAGGAATGGTTTTGCTAAAGATGAATGATATGTGAAAATAGACCTTAAAGTATCACCTTAGAATGTTGAAATTCTTTATTCCAGTCAATTAAAGGTGGGTTCATGGCCTTCGTCAGCCAGCCATAGTGCACGGCTTTTCTTGTACCCAGAATTCCTAAAGTTGGCTTCTCTCTGCAATGAATGATTTTATGGGCTATGGCTTCGGTCTGAACTGTAACTTATGATTTCAAAATGCCATGTAGAATTCAATGGTCTTTCCAACTTTCCTCTCGTTAGATCTCCAGCTCTTTGACGAGTTTCGCTCAGTCATGTTATGAAGGAAAATTGCCAAGTATGTAATTTGGTTTTTATTATTTCATTGTTTTAATTTTGCCAGGGACCAAGGTGAAAAATGCAAATAAAGGAGCTGCTTTAGCAAGTTCAAATAACTTTTTCGCAGATCTTTAGGTGGATTGTTGCCATAGGTCTCTCAAGTATAGGTAACTTGCAATTTTGGACAAAGAAGTGTGCATATCTTGACTTGTGCAATTAATCTTGTTTTGATGTCGAGAGACCCTTTTACTCATTTGGTGTTGTATTGTAGAGGCAAATTTATTTAATCTTCTTTGAGAAGATTGGAAGAGTAAATTTTATTGAATGAAACATCATTCTGTATTGCTTCAGTGAACGGAAGAAGTTAACACGGTAAGCAGCCATGGGTTAATTTGAAAATATTCTAAAAGAGATGGTAGAGTGTGAAATTTTTTCTTTTTGCCCACCTCATCACATTTTTTTTATCCTCCAATCTTCCTATACATTTTACAATTTTCACTTTCAAATTATAAATTTAATATTATATTTTACGTTAATATACTCTCCATAGATATTTATTTATCACTTTAATATATAATACGTTTAAATATATTTTCTATAATAATGCCAAGGCAAATGGTGTAAAAATCTTGTGAAAATTATACCTATACCTATATATATATATATATATATTGTTTTTAATTAATTTTTTAACGAAGAAGACATTATCACTCGAATTTAACATTTTTATCTTAATTACATTTGCTTCTTACTATTGGAGCTAAGTCTAAGTTGATATTTTTTATATTTTCTAATTAAGTTTTAATTATATTGCATTTCAGCATTTAGCAATGCTAACTTCACGTTTATTTGCTCAAAAGTCGAATCTAAACTTTTTTTATAAAAAAAAATGATTATGTGATTTTATTTTTACTATTAATAATATGTTTTATCAATTACTAAAACCTTTTTTCTATTGGACTAAATTAATTTTAGAAAATTGATAAGCTTAGAAATTAAATTTTAAATGAAAAATCTTTAAAAAGAAAAAAGACAACCATTAAACTTAACAAGGTCATCGGTTTTCAAAATTAACAAAAAATAAAAATAAAATTAGTTACGAAAATTGAATAAAAAAAGATAGTTGTTCACGGTTTTTTTTGCTAAAATAACTTGTAATAACATTATTTTTATTTAAACAATCAACATAAAATAATATTGTTTGTGTCTAAAATAAGTTAAATAATAGTACTGATATTTTATTAGCCAATTTTTTTAATCTCTTAAAATTTCAAGTTGTCTAAACAATCTGCGGAAAGCAAATGCAGACCGTTGGATTAAAGGGCCAAAAGTCGATTCCGTGATTCCCCAAAAACCCGAAAAAAACCCTCCTCCCTCTTCGCTTTCGTTTAGCTCTTCCCTTTGTACACGCCGCTCTCAATCCCTTCCCCCTTTCTCCTCGGCAACTCAAACACTCCCCACCCTGATCATCTTTCTGGTATTTTTGTTCTTAATGAACACATTTATATCCGCATCTTCACCTTAAAGTTAACATTCTATTCCTTTTTTTTTTCTTTTAATTTTGGTTATAAACTCAAGCAAGTGAGAGTTTTATTTCAAATTTATTGTAATTTTTGTTAAGATCATCCTGGAGGCTTCATACTTATATTTTTACTAAAATTACGAGAATGTCTTTTTGTTTCTTTTCAGGAATTTGATCCAAAAACATGGCAAATTTTGCCAGAGCTGAGAATGCATTAAAACGAGCTGACGGTAATCGACCGAATTCTTAATTTATTAACTTTTTTTCTTACATTGTTTGCAATTTTAGTTTCTTTCTTGGGAAATTGTGAAATTAATTAATTTTGTTTATTTTTTATTGATGCAGAGTTGATAAATGTTGGGCAGAAGCAAGATGCGTTGCAAGCTCTTCATGATTTAATTACCTCGAAACGGTATCGAGCTTGGCAAAAAACACTCGAAAGAATTATGTTTAAATATGTAGAACTTTGTGTTGATATGCGAAAAGGTCGCTTTGCAAAGGATGGTTTGATTCAATACCGAATTGTATGTCAGCAAGTTAACGTTAGTTCATTAGAGGAAGTTATCAAACACTTCATGCATCTTTCCTCTGAGAAGGCTGAGCAGGCTCGTACTCAGGCAGAAGCCTTGGAAGAAGCTCTTGATGTAGATGACCTCGAGGCAGATAACAGACCTGAGGATTTGATGTTAAGTTATGTTAGTGGAGAGAAAGGAAAGGATAGGTCGGATCGAGAACTTGTTACACCTTGGTTCAAGTTTTTGTGGGAGACGTATAGAACTGTGCTTGAAATTTTGCGGAATAACTCAAAGTTGGAGGCTCTATATGCGGTATTGCAAACAATTATTGGACTTTTGATACAATTACTTATGTATATATCGCTGAGTTCTGACATCATGCTGATTTTTTTTATCTCTATATGTGTAACTGTGTAAAGGGTTCACTGGGGTTTGCTTGGATTTACCTAGAATATCATTGTTGGATGAGCTGAACTGTGTGATTGATTCAATACTTTGAACTAATGCATCAAGCATCATTTTTTTTTTTATAGTGGATGATGTAGGATTTTATCTGTTTCTGGATGAATTGCCAATACTTCCTTGATAGAGGGTGAAACAAACAAAGAATTGATGGGGCATTCTGATCTTGGCCTGTAGACATAATCTCTGCGGGCATACATCGAGAATTATATCTTGTTTCATCATTTACCTATGGAAAACTGCAATCTAACTTATGGTTCAGGGCCTTGAGGAATTTGTCTAGTTTATCTGATAATAATGACATGATGTGGTTTAAGCTTAACTATTGTTTACTGTTATGGATTGAAGTGGTAGAAATTTAATAAGCTTTACATGTCTTGTAGATGACAGCACACCGAGCATTCCAGTTTTGCAAACAGTATAAACGAACAACGGAGTTCCGGAGGTTGTGTGAGATTATAAGAAATCATTTAGCAAATCTTAACAAGTATAGAGATCAGAGGGACAGGCCTGACCTATCTGCGCCAGAGAGCTTGCATTTGTATCTTGATACAAGATTTGAGCAACTTAAGATAGCTACTGAACTCAAACTCTGGCAGGTCTCTGGATTGCTTTATCTTCAATTTTTGTTTATGTATAGTGGAATCGCATTCTGTTTTTGTCTTTTAATGGATTTCTTATGTGCTTCTAGTTACTGCTTACAGGAAGCTTTTCGATCTGTTGAAGACATTCATGGATTGATGTGCATGGTTAAGAAAACCCCCAAATCTTCATTGATGGTTGTTTATTATGCCAAGCTGACTGAAATCTTTTGGATTTCAGCTAGCCATCTCTATCATGCTTTTGCATGGTTTAAGCTTTTTACACTTCAAAAAAACTTCAATAAAAACTTAAGCCAGAAGGATTTGCAATTGATAGCATCGTCAGTTGTTTTGGCTGCTCTATCAGTGGCTCCTTACAATCAAACACGTGGAGCATCACACCTGAAGCATGAAAATGAGAAAGAGCATAGAATAAGGATGGCGAATCTTATAGGATTTAATCTTGATCCTAAAGTTGATAACAGAGAAGTGGTAGGTGTTGCGTTAAATATGACTTTTATTTCTATGTTAGCTTTAATGTTACTTTATCTTGATATTACATTTCATCTGACCTGTGTACTTCTTCCAGGTTTCAAGGTCATTGCTTCTCTCGGAACTGGTAAGTTAATAGTCATGAGTTGTTTGTTTTGTGCTTTTTTGGGTGAATTCTTTTTCAAAATGTTCTTTCTGCAAAGTATGGCAATATTTGAAGCTTGTTGGTTATTTGTTTTTATGATGTTTTTTAAATTGTTGACTGGTATATAGATCTAGCTCTATTTTCAAGTTATTAAAGCCTTAAATGAAGATTCTTTTTTTCCACTTTATTGCCACGAGACACTTAACCTTTGGTTCTGTTCATGAAGTCAGGCTGTCTTGATTATTATATTGTTTAACACTTTAGAAGCATTCAAATATGTGCCATAAGCATGCTTCAATGCTATTTTTTATTTCCCATTCTATGAGAATGTAAAAGTAGTGTTGGCTTTATGCTATCTCAAATTGTACTTTTCTAGATGTGTGAAGGTTAACACAATCTAATTTTTATTAGGTCTCAAAAGGTGTACTTAGTTGTGCAACTCAGGAAGTGAAAGATCTTTATCATCTTTTAGAGCATGAATTTCTGCCTCTGGATGCTGCATCGAAGATACAACCTTTGTTGACAAAAATCTCAAAACTTGGTGGAAAGCTGTCTTCTGCTTCATCTGTACCAGAAGTTCAACTCTCCCAATACATTCCTGCCCTTGAAAAACTTGCTACTTTGAGGTTGCTTCAGCAGGTGCAGTCGTGTTTGTTTGTTTTGTCTTATTTTATTATTTTCATTGCTCTTGTCATATGCTATACACTCTTTTGTCATTTATGTTTTTCTTTGTTTTTAAAAATTTCCCCTTGGCTACTCCAGGTGTCTCAGGTTTTTCAGACAATGAAAATGGAGAGCTTGTCTCAGATCATTCCCTTTTTTGATTTTTCAATGGTGGAAAAGATTTCTGTTGATGCTGTTAAACATAATTTTATTGCTATGAAATTTGATCATATGAAGGGCATTGTGGTGTTTGGTAATATGGTAAGATAATATCTTGGGCATATTATAATTTTGTCTCTGTGATATTTTTATGTACTAGAAGCAGATTTTTTCATGGATATGAGCACAACAGAGAATGCAATCATTCTGTTCATCATTTTGACTTTTTCAGGGTCTTGAATCTGATGGGCTGAGGGTTCACTTGACTAATTTTGCTGAATCTTTGAATAAAGCAAGAGCCATGATACACCCCCCTGTGGAGAAAGCATCAAAACTAGCTGAAATCTTGCCAGGCTTGGGCGAGGTTGTAGATAAGGAACACAAAAGGCTTCTTGCTCGAAAATCAATCATTGAGAAAAGAAAGGAAGAACAAGAACGGCAACTGTTGGAAATGGTAGGAAGTATGGATTTATCATTTTTCAAAATTCTAATAGTTTTAATGTTTTCTCCTCATTTTGATCTCTAGGAACGAGAGGAGGAGTCAAGGAGGTTGAAAATGCAGAAGATAACTGAGGAAGCAGAACAGAAGAGGCTTGCTGCTGAGTTTGAGCAACGGAGAGCGGAAAGGATTCGTCAGGAAATAGAGGAGCGGGAGCTTGAAGAAGCACAGGCACTACTGGAGGAAACTGAGAAGCGTATAAGAAAGGGTGGGAAGAAGAAATCGATTTTAGAAGGGGTGAGTGCACATTTGTTTCATTTAGATTTTGCTTTCATCTAGAAGGGTCATTTTTGACATTGCATGTGGGTGTAGGAGAAATTGACAAAGCAAGTCTTGATGGAGCGGGCCATGACTGAGCAGCTCAAGGAGAGACAGGAGATGGAGAAGAAACTGCACAAACTTGCTAAAACAATGGACTATTTGGAAAGGGCAAAGAGAGAGGAGGCAGCTCCCTTGATTGAAGCTGCTTTTCAACAACAACTAGTGGAAGAGAGAGTGCTTCATGAACGTGAGCAACAGGTGAATTATTGAATTGTCCTCTTGTTATTGCATCCTTTTTGTGAATACGTGTGTGTATATATATATACTTGTTTCAAAACTTTCCTTTCATGTCACCTTATTTCAACATGACAGTGACCATTACATGTTTGTCTCTATGTAGACTGCTGCTCTTCCCTTGTTTTACATTGTCAGGATTCTGCTGTGTATGAAATGATTTTGATGTCTTTATGGATCTTAGTTTGTTGTTTTCTTGATTTTGTATTTTATAATAGTGACTGTAATTCTCAATCCTGTCTTGCAGTTGGAAGTTGAGCTGAGCAGACAGCATCATGATGGGGATCTGAGAGAGAAGAACAGGCTAGCACGTATGATGGACAATAAGGTTAGTGGCAATTTAGTGTTCATCTTTGCGCTGGGAACTGTACTTGCCAGAGATTTACTGCTACCTGTAACATTCTCTTGCAGAGATGGCATGCCATCTGACAAACTAATTTGGTTTTGTTGTTTTACCATAGATAATATTCCAGGAAAGAGTGATGAGTTGTCGGCAGGTCGAGTTTGACCGACGGAGAGAAGAGAGGGAGGAGAGAATCAGTCAAATAATTCAGGCACGGAAGAAGGAAAGGGAGTTTAAGAGAAAGAAAATATTCTATGTGAGGTCTGAAGAGGAGAGACTGAGAAAGCTACACGAAGAGGAAGAAGCTCGTAAACTTGAAGGTGTGTGCCTGTGTGTGTATTGATCATGTTTTTGTATTGCCTTTACCTTATAGAGAAATTTTTTTAATACTTTGCTTTATTTATTGCCATTTTGAACCTTTGCAGAGGCAGAAAGACGAAGGAAAGAAGAAGCTGAACGCAAGGCAAAATTGGATGAGATTGCTGAAAAGCAGAGGCAGAGAGAACGAGAATTGGAAGAAAAGGAAAGGCTGAGAAGGGAAGCTCTTTTAGGAAGATCAACTGAGGGGCTCTCCAGGCCTTCTGAGCTTCCTGCTGGGTCCCACCCATCTGAACCTGGAGCTGCTGCTGCACCCACCACTGGGAAATATGTGCCTAGGTTCAAGCGAGAGAGAGCCGTAGGCTCTGGACAAGCCCCACCTTCAGAATCTGATCACTGGGGTAGTGGCAGTCAGGCCCCACCTTCACAATCTGATCGCTGGGGTAGTGGCAGCAGGGCACCACCTCAGGATCCTGAACGTGTAGGCAGTGGTGCTAGCAGGCCCCTCCCTCATGATTCCGATCGTATGGGTGGTAGCAGGGCTCCTCAGGAGCCTGATAAATGGGGTGGTAATAGCAGCAAGACGGAACCCTGGCGACCATCAAGGGCCAGGAACCCACCACGTGGTTGATCTGTCTGCTGCTTCTTATGAGTTTTGTGCCAAACCATTCATTCCTTTTTGGCGATACATGCTTAAGTATCTGTGGCAACTTGAGGAAGAATTTATATTAATTGAGGATTTGAAGACCTGGTAGTGTTTAATTGTTTATTTTTCTTTTTAACTTCTCTTTTTGTATGGCAAGCCCAAGGAACATTTGTTGTATGGACTTCGAGAATTTACAGGAGTGGGATTGTTTCTTCTCCCCTGGAGTTTTGAAGTTGCAATGTTGCATGGTAACTGTTTTACGTTCGAGTGTTGCGCCTAGTAGAATTTTGCTGCAGAGGCTATTCGTGCCCTTTGCCTTGTTTTTCCGTGCCCTCTTCTTAAATTAAGTTGCCGACTAAGTGATTAAAATGATTGAAGAAGATCCTTGACTCTGCTATTGAAGCGTTATGGACAAAGTTATGGACCATTTTATACTGTAAACAGTCCTTGTGAACCAGGGATTTTGACTTGGCTCATCTTTCCAAAGGTTTAATGAGTTCAGGTTTTCTGTCCTCAGTTAGACATGAGAAAGGAAAAAAGCAGAAGGTGGAGACTTGCCAAGATAAGTAGTTGGGCTCTTCCCTCTCCAACATCTTTATGGACCATTTTATTTTATTTTATAGTGTATGAAGATTAAGGCTTTGCTTGATAGGAACAAAAGGAGAAATTGGCAGGAAGGATTATTTCCTCGTTTATGGCTACGTTCTAAATATATTGTTGGTCCCATGTACTTCCATGTTTATTGTAGTGATTACTGAATATTGTTCTAATATTAACCTATAACAATGCAATGAAAACTCTGTAACTAAAAACTAAATGTTTGTTTTAGAAAAAATGAAGTTTGGTATATTTATTTATGAATTTAAACTACTTTTTCTGTCTTTTACTATTATTATTATTATTATTATTATTTACCTTGCATTCTTGATATTTTAAAATTATGTTTTTTCTTTTACTTATCTTCCTGTGTATAAATCTGAACTTACAAAGTTTTAAATTTAAAAAATGATGAAATTAATTATTATGTTAATGTTATAATATTTTAAATTTAATTTTAATAATTTAAATATTTTAGTTTAAATGTTCCCTTATTTAGGATTGATTTTAGAATTAATATTTCATTTTTTGAGGTTTCGATCATAAAAGCAGGGCAAGGTAGTTGTCTTTTGGGGAGTTTGGAGTTTATAAATTTATAAATGAAAACTTAAGCTAAATGTAAGACAAGTTGAATGCAAATAAATTTCTTTGAGATTTGAGTTGTTATTGGATTATTTATGAAAAGGAAATGTCACATTAATTTTGGATCTGTTTGTTTTGCACTAAAATATTTTTTGAAAAACGTTTTCATAACTTATACTATTAATTCCAAATATAAAACATTTTACGAGTCAAAAGGGTTAATCAGTGAAAATATCTTACGCCAATTTAACAAATATCTTAGTTAGATAGTGTTTAAGAAATATCAAGCAATAGACTCAGGAAATATTTTAAATAAGACTAAGTCAGATAAACCTTAAAAAAACTCAATCATTAGGATTATTTCAATTACTATAGGTTGAGAAGAAGAAAAATTAAGTAAGCCTACACCTTTGAAGACTATTTCAACTGCTACAAGTTGAGAAGAAAAAAAATTAAGTAAGCTTACGCGAAGGGTTTAACAAATATCTGAATCAGATAACGTTTAAGAAATATCAAGCAATATATTTAAAAAATATTCTAAATAAGACTAAGTCAGATAAATTTTAAAAAACTCAATCATTAAAACTATTTCAGCTACTGAGAAGAAAAAAAATTAAGCTAAGGTATAAAAAGTTCACTTATACTCGCCCACAAGAGAGAATTTGTATTTTTTTCAAGATCTGACCTAATCTTGTATGCGCGTGAGTTTTTTTTTTTTAATAAACTTATAATGAATTTTCATATATAAAGCACTCGCAGTTTTTGTACTTTGACAATGTGAAATGTTGAAATCTTATAAAATATATTATTTTTTTAATTATATATATATATATACATAAACAAAAAAACAAAGTAGAAACAACGAACTAGAAAGGTGCAGAAACGACATCCCGTATTTCTTGTAAATGCAGCTCCTCTAAATACTGCATGTCTTTGGGGTTCATCATCGTTCCTATATTATCTCTTGCCACGCTTACTACCGGCGCTAATCCCTGCAGTCCTTACCATTTAATATCAGTTTGCTAGTAAGTATCCATCTCTGTATATGCAGACTTAATGTTTAACATGCTATAAAATCCAATTTAGCTTCATGCTAAATCAACTGGTAATAATATATCTTTACCTCAGTGAAAATACTCATGGCTTCTTCTATGGTCCTCGTCCTCACCACATACATGGCAGCCTCCTGCAACACCAAACTCAATCCAATGAACGAAACCCAGAAAAACAAAAAGGAAATATATACATCCGAACAGACCAGTATTAATTTTCAGAGAAAAGAAAACCAAGTAAACCAAAAACAATCAGATAAAACCTACTCTTGCACATTGGATTTCATTAATGTTAAGAGTCCTTGGCTCACTTTCTATGGAAGATTTTCTATCAATCCTTAACGCTGATTTCGCTTCCATTATTGAGAGAGAGAAAGAGAAAGAGACACAAATCTCAAAAACCAAAAAAGAAAGAAGCTTTCTTTTGTGTAGTTTATGGGTAGGTTGTCTGAGGATGAGACAGATCACGAAAGGTTTTGTCGGGAGAGACCACGTAAAATGGAGCTAAACCTTAAATAGGGGGCTGGGATGTTGGTTAAGTGCACTACGTAATGTCACGTGGCAACGTTTTACCTTGTAGTATTCCAACAACGTGGCAACTGGCTTGATATGACATGTGGCGGCTGATAACATGGGGTATTGCAGAATGAAGAAACCTGCTGGTCATACATCACCATAGATCTTTCCCCAAATGGGGAAAAGAAAATCTTGAGGCGCTTCTGTTTCTTTGGTTGATTGCGTATCGTTGTTTGGCAGCAGTTGAACCAATGGGGGATTTCCACGAGTTGTTGGAGGTGAATTTTAACATGGTTGGATTGACCCAAAAGAGGAACACGTGGGTGGTTCGTGATGGGGATTTTGTCATCATGGGGTCCAGTTGATGTGTTTGAGGAGGCGGATGGAATTTGATGCACGTTGGTCACATTTGTGAGATATTTATTTTTGACTTTGAGGGACATACAAAGAATGGTGAGGGGAATTGGAGGACATGTCAAGTCCGTGACATTATTGATGTTTCACCAAATCTTTTGGTTCCTTACTTTATCGACGTTGCTCGATGGACTCATCTTTTTCACTCTGACCATAACCAATCGCCACGACCCAATCTGGAGCCACAAGAAGAGAACGAGCCAAAACCCAACTCGGCTTTCATAGGCAAGGGCCAGCAATTGGCCCGGGTTGGGCCGTTAGGGCCTTAAACTAGGCCATGCGAGCCACGGAAGATGTAGCGACCTTGCCTGCCACTATTCTTAAATCGGTTGAGCCAAGATGTAGCGACCTCGGGCTAGGCTTCAAGCAAGGTAGTAATTGGGCTCAACCAGCTAGGAAGGAGTAGGAGAAAAAATTAAAAAAAAAAAAACAAAAGACAAAATAGGTGCTGATATATCATATTGGAAAAAAATTAAAAAAAAATCCAATTTATACCATTTTAATACATTGAGGATTCAATCAGAAGAATTTAAAGAATATGAATTAAAATAAGAGTAATAAAAACAAAAAGAACATGCTATGGACTTGTTAGATTCTTTGTTTGTTTGTTTGTACTACATGAATGTGAACTTTGTCGGTCTCGCTTCATATATTTCTGTCTCTTCCCTAGTCATAGCTAACCGGCTTTGGTTTGTAGGGTGAGGTGAAAACAATGGAAAGGGGTGGGTAAATAAATGAAAAAGAAAATGATTTTTATTAGTATTCGGTGACAGACAAAAGTGAAAAGAAACAAGATACGAAAGATTAACAAATTTCTATCAAGCCCTAATGACGAAGTCCATAACATTAATCCTAATTAGAAGTCCCTTTTAATCAAATAGGCAACAAATAAATTACATTCTTAACCTTTAAATGAAGGCTTATATATGTTGATCTCTAGCCTCCCATTTATTTTATTTAAATCCCAAATCTTAACCAATGTTTAGCACATATTCGTAGGTATTTTCATAATGCGAATCTTGAAAATCTTTGTATTTTTTTAAGATAAAAGAAAGAGTTTTTGCATAGACGGCATTATATATGGCCAACAAGCATATCAAATTGTTTAGGACATTAACTTTTTTTTTTCTTTTGAATTTTTGGAACAAAACAATGTTGTTTTCTTTTCCCCCTCAATTTACAACTGAAAAGTGGAATTCATTTCCTTTATTCTTTCCTTGTGTAGACAGAATTTATGAATGATATAGGACCTACTCCTTAATCAAATTAATGTGCAAAAATCATCATAAATCAAATCTTTCAGTACAAGTGATTCATTATTAATGGTAGGGGGGAAGGATATAATTTTGAAGAGTGCGTTGTTTGCTTTTATAATGTACAAAATGAAAAAAAATAAATAAGTACCATGTACTTGGTCTTCAAATATAGTGCTCACTGTAGTAAGTCTTTGGTCAAATATAAAGACAAAACCAAGACATGACCTAAAGTCATGAATAAGAGTTTTTTGTTGGTTGTGTCAATTATTCTTTGTCTCCTACACAGCACAATTTTTGTTTGAATGCCTTTAGTCTCAAAACTATATTCCTCTCCAAACCTAACAGACACAGAGAGCTTTGTTATATGCAAAACTAAAATAAAACTAATCACCAAAAAAGCCCCACTTTCTACTAATATATAAATCTTAATCAGTGCTTTTCAGACTTGGTGCCAGAAATCCCTATATTCCATGCTTGTGCCAACAATTCTCTAAACAACCAGTGAGTGACAGTTTTATGAACATGTAAATATAAAATTAATTAATTAATTAATTAATAAAATTGAAACCCAAAGGCAAAATTTGATGAATATAAATTAATTATTCCATGCTTACACCTTTCCCTCACAATTACACACGCTGAGTCCTGAGAGGGAAGAAAAAGCCCAAAAAGAAAAAGTTGTTGCATTGGGCATAAGACAGTTTTCCAGCTCAACAAGGCATCAGAGTTTCAGACGATCCCACTTGTGCATGTCCAAAACATCTTCCCAACAATGATAGCTCCTTTCCTTCACAAGTCACAATCTCTTTCTTGTTTTAACTATTTCCACTTACCCTAAAAAAGTTTGCCTCAGTTTCTTCACCGTCCCCTTTAACTATACAAACTGACATAACCGAACGACCCTCCCCAATAAACCATCTTTCATTCCCAGCATAAATAATGGAACAAAAGTTTATATGAACCAAAACCTGTTTTTGAGTTTTTCCCAATCATAAAGCAGAGAGAGAGAGAGAGAGACAGAGAGAGGGGGGGATAGAGAAAGAAAGAAAATGTTTGCTCTCTGCTGCTTTCTTCGTTCTCAACTCGGTTCCTGACTCGTTGTTCTTCCTAACTCGTTCTTCTTTGACTCAATTCGTCGCTCGGTCTTTTTACCATGGACGATCCCCCTCGTCGGAGACACGGCTCTCGCCGCCGATCCTGGTGTTGCACGTTCAATGTACCTCCGTCGAGTCCTGACAACCCTTATTTGTCACAGCATTACCGTAGCAATAACAGCAACTGCAAGACTAAACTGGGTCCACAAAAGACTGACTCACTCTCCAAACTCACAACCTCCAGTTCTGTCCCGAACTCACCCCTGAGTTCCAAATCCGGGTTAACTCTCGTGGGTCGGATTGACCCGCGTCGGATCCTTTCACCCGGCCGAGTTTCCCCTATTGACCATACTGATTCCTTAGAAGAAGGTCGCCACTCTTCACAAGCCACCCCATCCGCCGCTGTCGATTCCATACCCAGATCGCGATCGCGGAGTTTTCGGGCCAAAATAGAGAGTCCGGATACCCATTCGGGCAAGGATCCGGGTCGGGTCGAAGGAGATAGAGGAGGTTTGTACGATGTGAGGCTGAATTTGAAAGGCAAAAATGGTGGGGTTTTGGTGTTGGAGCTGAATTCTGGGGTTTTGGCTTCGAATTCGGAGGTTTTCGCGGGTTTGATTGCGGGTTCTTTGGGGAGGAAAATGTGTAGAATAGAGGTTCCTGAGGTTGAAAATTTAGGGGTTTTTAGAGAAACCATTGAGCTTATGTTTGAAGAAAACATAGCGAAGAAGCTTGTCAAAATTGGGGTTTATAGAGCTATTGATATACTTGAGGTTAGCCTTTTTTCTTTTCTTTTCTTTTCTTTTTTTTTTCAAGAGTTTTATCTAAAACTTAAAATTTTGGTCCTTTTCAGTTTTATCTTTTTCCATTGAATTGTTTCGTATCTGTTGGTATTGTTTTAAGATAACTATGTTCAGAGAAATAACTTTGTTTTAAGAAAATAGGAAGCTTAGGGGAAATCGTATTCCTAAAAAAGACCAAAATTATCACACAAGTTATCTTCCCTTGGAAAATCATGAGTGCTTATTAACATCATTTTTTTTATTATTTAAACTTTAAAGATTGATCAAGTTGCGGGATGGAAATATATGAAACTCTGATTTTCTTATCATGTAGAAAATCATATAGGAAGCCAATGATTAGGAAGTTCTTCGTTTTATTATTGGTCAAACGTCCTGTTAGATTTAGAACCATATTTTTACCATGTTTCTTGCCCTAGTTTGACAAATCAAGGATTTCTTTTGTTGTCTCTGCATGTAATTCTTGAATCAAGATTACTTGTTATAGGAGCTTTCTTAAAATTTCGGAGATTGTGAAGCTAATTTAGAAGAAGTTTCTTATTGTTGTCAAGTGTTTTCTTTTCCTTGTTTGACACAAATTGTTCTCTGCTACCAAATATGCTATACTCTTATCTATTAACTGAGTTAAATATCAGTCAGTGCAGAAGATATAGCACAAGCTCTTGAGTAGGATTGTAGTGAACAAAATCTTACTGAATTCTGCTTAACTGATTTCAAGAAAACTTCTAAGTTGAAGAATATCAATTGGCAAGTTAACCGTATGAAACATATATTTCACAAGAGCCATCAAGAAAGTAATTCTTGAAACCTGATTTTGACATAAAACTCAAGAATACTAGTGAACTGTAAAAGTGTTGCACGTAATTTCCATTATCAAAAGTGTAAATTTTCTAACAAGGAAGTAATTCTCTTCACTAAAATTTAGTACTGTAGAAAATATAGAGTACTTCTCCTCATGGAGGGTTTTTTCAATGACATGGGCAAAATTTTTAAATGACCTTTGGTGGCCACAGGAAAACAAAGTTTTTCCTCCTACCTCCGTGTTGTAATTTCCTTTTAAGCGAATTAAGATTTTTATTTTAAGTTGTGCTTGTTATCTCCAATTCCTGTTCCTTTTAATATCTGGTCAATTCTTCCTTGATACAATTTTCTCTAATTTTGTTTACATTTCCTTCTTTCCTGAACCATGAAACCATAATTACCAAGCACAATTGCTCAGATCATTCTAAAAATTTCATTTTTTCCCCACTACAAAGCAAGCACCGAAACCTGTTGATTTGGTTACTGACTTGCTGCTCTTGAATTTCACCAATCTTTGTTCTTAGCTCCAGCAGCTATTTTTCTGTATAGCTATTTTTCCTAATAATATTATTTATGCTTACATATTTTATTTTTTTAAAGAACAAATTTAGATCTCTTTAGTATTTAGGATTCATATATAAAATGAGATTTGCATGATGACTACTCTTTCATGATAAAGTCAAAAAGTTTTGTTGACTATTTGTGGATTCAATGCATTCTGGTGTCGTGATGCATGGTGAGAGAGCTACCAGCTCAATAAATTTTATGTAAATAGGTTTATCCTTTTAGGATCTAGTGGTTTTCAATTTAATCTTTCAGTACCATCATCAGTTAGCTATAAACTGGACCTGCATTTAACTTGGTTTTCAAATGGTTGATAAATCTATCAGGCTTATCAACAGTAATCCTCAAGAAATATTGACTGAACCCTTTGGATCTTAGTTTGGGTGGTAAATTATTGGGCTGTAGACAGCTGTAAGTCGTAAGTTTAAATAAATCAGTTGAAAACAGGCTAGGGGAAAAAGGGGCTGTAACCCACTTGGTGTTAACAACGCAACCTGGCATATTATATAGACCTATGACAGATAATTTGCAAAGAATGGCTTATATTCTTTTAGAAAAGTTCTATGGTGAAGAGATTATTAGGTTATGCCAAAGCATGTGATTGGATAAGTTTGCTGCTCCAGCATGGTTGGCAGGGCCTTCCCCTTTTTCATCCCTCTCTCTTGTATATTTATGGAACTCTCCTCACTGTGCTGTTCTCAGGTCTTATGCAAATTACAGTGCTTTAGACTGGTTTTGCTGAGAGCTATTCTAGGTCAGTCAGCTTGGAATCAAGGTTGGCCATGCTAATAGATTGGGTTCATTGTCCATGTGGTATGTGAATGGTCCTAGGAAGAATAGCTATGGGATTGGATATTGATCTAGATGGCTTACAGTTCGTGAGATATACTGAATGGTTAGGTTGGCTACTCGAATTGTCTAAAAAAAGAGAAGATGTTGATCATTGACTTTTGGGTTCTTTTCCCTTATTAGACTGCACATCCATGCATATTCATGTAGGTAATTTAAATGCCCTGAGCAGACAACTCTCTGCCATCATGCCCTTGCTGCATTTTCATTTTAGAAGTCATTGCCTTTGATTTCATTCTGATTATAATATATATGGTAATTATTTGCATATGCTAACTTGAAAAATGTTGGCTTTAGTGGTTTTTTTTTCCCAAAGACAAAATTGTGGGGCATAAAAAGTTGCCTCTAAAAGTTGGAAGAGGCAAAATAGATAGTAAAAGATATGAAACCATCTGTAAAAAATCATTATTCTTACTGTGCTATAAACTAATTTTAAGTACTTTGCTTGATCACTGCGATGAGAACTTCAAGCCTTCTTTTTTAGGTATTTTTCTTTGATTAAAATACTAAAGCATCATTTGTAATTGCAATCAGGTATCAGCTGGCATTATGTTTAGCAGAGGTGTTTTGTCTTGTTTGAAGTACCTAGAAGCTGTTCCTTGGACCGAGGGAGAAGAAGAAAAATTAAGGAGCCTGTTTACAAGGTTCATGTTTGATGATGCAACAAGTAGAGATATCTTCGCAAGACTATATTCTCAGGAATCAACAGAGACCCATCAAAATTTAGCCAGACATCTTGTTTCATCCATCACCACCTGCTCTGATGCCAATGCAAGAAATGAGCTCAAGTCACTGGTCAAGGGTCTCCTGTGCAAAAGCTCAGTTTATGAGAAGGAGCAACCTGATGTCAACAAGGAGGACTTCTATGCTGTTTGCCAATCTTGTGTGAGTGTGCTAGTCAACCTGTTTGAAGAGGCCTCCGATGCTGTACCCTATGAAAGAAGGGCCAAAAAGGAGATGGGAAAGCCTCTAATTGAACGCATCTGCAGACAGGTGGATAATATCAATTGGCTGCTGGAGATCTTGCTTGATCGACAGATAGCAGAGGAATTTGTGGATCTCTGGGCCCATCAAGGGGAGTTGCTTACAATGCATGAGAGAGCGTCTCCCATGGTTAGGTATGAGCTAAGCCGGGTTTCAGCAATTATATTCATTGCAATGGGTACAAGGAAGCTGCACTGCCGCTCAGAGGCCAGGTCAGGGCTTCTACAATCATGGTTTGGCCCAATGCTGTTGGACTTTGGTTGGCTGCAAAGATGCAGAAAGGGGCTTGACATGAAGGCATTGGAGGAAGCTATGGGTCAGACCCTCCTTACACTTCCTCTGAAGCAGCAGTATGTGCTGTTTATGGAGTGGTTTCGATGTTTCTCCAAGCATGGCACTGAATGTCCTAATCTCAGCAAGGCCTTCCAGATTTGGTGGCGCAGATCTTTTCTTAGGGGCTCTGAAACATATGCCATCGAATCAAGGTAATTGAGTAATATTCTTTTAATTTTTTGTTTCCCCCATGTGTGTGATATTGCAGTAGTGTAGTGTGAGAGATTCACAAACATCTGTAAGTGAATAATGTAGATTCTATGTAGAATTGTTGTAACACTTTAACCTGTAAGAGGAAAATGGCATCCTATTGTCTTTTGAATCGATCCTTGTGTATTTATACGCTCAGAAGAATGCCATTGTCAAGTCAGAAAGTAGGAAATACAGCAACATGCAGGCCAAAACTAGGCTAAAGAATACAGAATACCCTTCTGGTTTCGAAGAATAGCAATCTTGAGGTTATGTCGAGTAGAATTTATAGTTGATCAAAGATCCAAGGTGTAAGGTTAGAATGATATATGTTCTTTTGTTTTCATTTTAGTTGGTATTGGCCTGATCTTACCAACTAAAATAGCTCAGTGTTTGCCAGCGCGGGCAGGATAGTTGATATGGCTTGGCTTTAAGGGTCTGATAGGGAACTTATATATAAATGCCACTTTTCATTCATCCTAAATCTCCGTGATTGAAGAAAGAAAGTGAAAATGGACGATGCTTTTTCTTTTCAAAAGGACAAACTATTATCACCTTGTGTACAAACGTTTTTTCAATTAATTACTTTGAGGTGTCAGAAATTAGATTATTAATTTAAACTAATTTCATTCATTTTAAAAGAATTATTTATTAATAACTTAACCCAAAATGTTGGTGAAGCCCATTCTCTTAAGTGTAAGTGAAATTTGAGGAAAAATCTTAGAAAGAATACGATTATGTATGTGCTTAAAAAAAGAAAAATACTTTCATAAGGTTTTATAAGTATAAATTGGTGTGCCCATACCATTATAGTTGAGATGTGTCACGCCAACTAGATATTTTCTCCGGTCGTTATGTTCAGAAGAAGGGGAGTTAGATGGTACGCCAGCCCAGCATTTTGATCTTCTTTTACCTTTTGATTCCCTCAAGACCGCTAACTTTTGCACTTGGCCTAATCTAACGTTCCAGAAGCATTAGACACCACTTCCATCATAGGTCTTAGCTGTACAGGAATGGACCCCAAAGCCAAATTGTATATTGATTGAGAATCTAAATTTGGGTTACTGAAAAAGGGCTAAATGTCCCAAGCGTCAGGCTGGGCTCAGTAATCAACGGCCATTATGTTTTCTTAAGCGGTGCATAGCCTACTGTTCGATCGCCACGTGGCAGGTCCACACACTGGCGTGTAAGTTTGTGATGTGATTGTGATGCTACGGGGACCACCTCATCATCGGATGCTATGCATCCATCCTTCTCATGCATGTCTAACCGCCCATGCCATTTTTGGTGTCATTATCCATGCCCCATGCCTGGAAAATATTTTTAGTATATGATGTGTTTACTCTTTTATAACCTAAAAAAATAAAATACAAACTAAAACTATTATTCTATTAATAAATTAGAAATTTCAGAAAGATAAAGAAAAGAATTTTCTTTAGTGTGCAAAAGCTTCCTTTTTTTTAAAAAAAAAATTCTGATACTTTAGTATAATTATATTATATATATATAGAGAGAGAGACAGAGAAGACANTATAATATATAGAGAGAGAGAGAGAGAGAGAGAGAATTGGAGATGCTTACTTAGAAAGAGACAAGAAGTTCAATTTAAAAGCCCTTCAAATCATGATCAAAAGGCAATAATCTCCTCAAGGCCCATTTGATGGGGATGTCAATTTTTGTTTCCAAACCAAATATTTAACTTATTTCCAATAATTTAAAAGTATAATCCCCTTGATGTTAGGAGTTTAATTTCAATTTTAAGTGGCTCTTTTCTATTTTATTTTGACAAAAGTGGCTTTTTCTTAATTGATTTGGAATTGGCAGCCTTATTTTGTGCATTTCCCTTCAAAATCCTTCAATTTGGGCAAGAAAATATATAATTTCCAAGAATAAATCTTTTGATCCAAGCATCACATAATTTAGACAGTTTTTCTAAATTATTCTGCTCCATTATGAAAGTACTTCACAATAATTAATAATGGACCCCCATCTAGGGTTGACCCTAACTTCTTATCACCATTGAATCTGCCATTTTTCCATGGAACTTAGTATCAAAGAATATTTCCTATTTTTTATGATTATTTTTGGTTTATCTTGAGGACTCACTCTTGGGGATTTAAGTTAATTACTATTAATTTTTTGTAACGATTTTTTTGCATTAAGTTTTGTAATTAGCATATTCTCTCTGTTTTTTTCCTAGTAATTAACATATTCTTATTCAAGTTATATATTTTAGTTCTTTTAGTCGCACATCTTTTATTTATTTTTTAATTATTTGTTTTATAAATGAACTTATTATGCTCTAAACAAAATTTTTTACGGAGATGAAAATAAAAAAATTAAGTAAGAACCTAACTTAATATCAATAATACGTCGAAGACATGTAATCTTTTTAATAAGAAAAAGAAAATTGAAATATATGTAATTATTAAAATATAATGTGATAAAGGAAAAGAGGTAAATCTAACTTTACTTTAAAAAAGATGATTATTGCATTAAATGTGATAATTATGAATATTTTTCAAACCAAAATATAAAAACATTACTTTTATTATAGACTAAAATATTTATATTAGTACTAATAAGAAATTGAGTTTGGACTATAAATGATTTTAAGTTCCAATATGATAAGATATTGTCATGTTAATCTTTAACATACTATTTTGATAAAAGACTTATATCTTAACCAGATTTTACGTATGAAAAAATAAAATAATATATGGATCGTGTTTTTTTTTTTAACATGTGTTCAATTAATCAATAATTATTTTTAAAATATATTTTAAATAAATACATGTCAATCTCTAAAATTAAAAATTTTTATCCTGGATGCAAATAATTTATAAAATAAATGAAAAATATATGAGATGAGAACCATCATCATCATCATCATCATGTAACATGTCATTCGCGTTAGAAACACACATGGACTCCACATAAAAAAAAAAAAGAAAAGAAAAGAAGAAGATTTGACTTTGTAGATAGAAATAACGTAGGAAAAAAAAAGAAAAAAACCAAAAAAAAAATGAATTAAATCCAAAGGAATTTTGACGTCCGCAAGAACACACACACATAAACTCTGGGTACACTGTCTTTCTTCGCTCTTTGCGCCTCTCTTCTCTTTCTATTTCTAAAGAAAACAGACTGAAGAAAGAAAGTGCAGAGACTGCAGTAAATACCCAAAAAGGCCAAAAAAAAAAAAGAAGGATATATATGTAAATAAAATTGTACGGACGTGTATAGATATTAATACTAATAACAATAATGATAATCTGTTGATAATGTTTTGTTATCACATTCAAATTCCAAAGAAATCCTATTGGAGAAGAGCTTCAAGACAAAATAAAAATAATTACTTTAAATAATTAATATTATTATATTCGGCTTTGTTTGGAGTTGTGTCGGCTATCTTTTTGGGTTTATTGCGGAAAAGATCAACAATTTCTTCTCTGAAGAATTTTCAACACTGCCACTTGACACTGTAAGTTCTCTCCCTCTTTCTCTCCTTTCTTTTCTTTTTTTTTTTTAATGGGTTCTCTTTGTTTGGGAGAATGAAGAACAAAAAGTATTTCACTTTTTTTCCCATACTTTTCATGTATCTTTTCTTTTCTTTTTTCTTTGTCTTTGGGATTTCATGTCATTGGTGAATTATGATATTCTTTTCTGTGTTTAATATGTGGGTTTTCATTGATATCTAGTCTCTTTTTTTTATTGTGGGTGTTGGTTTCTGGGTTTAGAATGGGAGGAAGGGTTCAATTTTTATTGACTCCGGTTGTAATTTTAGCGTTAAATTATTGGATTTTCTTTCTTTTTCCTACATTTTACTTGCAACCAAATATAGATGAAAGCTTCATTTTTTTTTTTTGTATTTTGAATTTGGGAGATGGAATTATTTCACTTTGATCTTTTTTTTTCATCTTGTTTTTCACTTTGCATAATGTCACTATCATTTTCTTTTGATACTATTATATTCTGCTTGAACCACATTTGCAAGTACATGTGCCAAGTAGAGACAATTATTTGATGGTGGGTTTTGGCTTTGTGTTTTATGATAGTGTATTTTAGGGCTTAATTGTTCTAAATATCAAATAGAATTTTCACTAAATGGTCTCAGCTTGTGGCCAAAGATTCTTATTTGTGAACAAGTGCTGAAATTCTTATAATGGTCATGACCCTTTTTCTTGCTTGGGATTAACCCTTTTATTGTCTATAATTCAGGTTCTAGTGGGCAGAAGGAAACAGTTGTCACTTCTGTTCCAAAACGCTGACAAGCTGGAGGTGTTAGTTCTGAATATTGCCTGGATTTTGCTTCTTGGTTGAATGGAATTTAGACCTTTCTCTGTCAAGGTGCCTGGGGAGGCTCAGCAGGATATCTGGGTATGGTGACTTCAAGCCGTATTAGTTCACTTTGGTGAGTTTGTTGAGCTGTTGTGGTCTTATTTCAAGGAAAATGGTGCCGTCTGGGCCACCAACTCCTATTGGTGGTGCCCAGTCTGTTTCTCCAGCACTTATGCGATCGAATTCTGCTATTTTGGGGTCTCAAGGTGGCTCAATGCCTCAGCAAGCAACATTTTCTTCACTTGTCTCACCAAGAGCACAGTATAACATGAATTTGCTAGGAAGCACTGCAAACATTTCATCACTTCTCAATCAGACTTTTGGCAATGGGGGTTTGAACTCTGGCCTATCTGGTGTGAGTGGTTTCCAACGGGGAGGTTTTGATGCTGCAGCTGACTCTGATCCTCTTACTGCTGCAGCAAATGAGATTGGTTTTAATATACCTCCTTCTTTCACACCATCAAATGTTGCAAACTCTGGGTCATCAGGCCAACTTCAGAATCAACAAATTTCAAACTCTTCTGGAAACCCTGCACTGTTAGATCAACAGCAATCTCAAGTTCAGCAATTTGAGCCACAAAAGTTTCAGCATAATCAGCAGCCAATGCAACAGTTCCCTCTTTCTCACAGCCAACCACAGCATCAACAGCAGCAATTTCAATCAATCCGAGGAGGGTTGGGGGGCCCTGGTGCAGTCAAGTTGGAGCCTCAGACTATGAATGATCAGGTTGGTCCCCAGCAACAGTTGCAGTCATTCCGAAACCATGGACCAGTGAAGCTAGAGTCTCAACAGAACCAAATTGGAAGAGGCATAGGACCTGTGAAATTGGAGCGTCAACAGTCTGATCAAGCAATGTTTTTGCAGCAGCAGCAGCAGCAGCAACAGCAGCAGCAGCAGTTTCTCCAGTTGTCCAGGCAGTCTTCTCAAGCTGCTATTGCGCAGATGAATCTTTTGCAACAACAGCGTTTTTTGCAGATGCAACAACAGCAACAACTGTTGAAATCACTTCCTCAGCAAAGGCCTCAACTACAGACTCAATTTCAGCCGCAGAACTTGCCTATTAGATCTGCTGTTAGACCAGTTTATGAACCAGGAACTTGCGCTCGGCGTTTGACCCAGTACATATATCAGCAACAGCACAGACCTAATGTAAGATAAATTCTTTTGTGGAATGATTTGTTCTTCTGGTGATTGCCCTTTTACTTGGTAATAACACTTATTCTTGATGCAGGATAACAATATTGAATTCTGGCGGAAATTTGTTGCTGAATTTTTTGCTCCTAATGCAAAGAAAAGGTGGTGTGTTTCGTTGTATGGAAATAGTCGCCAAACTAATGGTGTTTTTCCTCAGGTATGTTGTTTAAAGACATTAATTGACTTACACTTTACTGTCAATAGAGAGAGGAAAAGCTGGTGTTTTAGAAAGAGAGAGGAAGAGTGGTTGGCATGGAGTATCCTTGGTGCACTCCTTTCCCAGATTTTAAATTTGCTAAATTATGTCTCGGAGGATCACCTTTGTTAATAGTTGATGAAAGTGTGAAATGTCAAATAATGAGGTATGAGAGATAATTACCTTTGCCATCCAGTTATGCTAGTTTGGAAAACAGTCAGACTCAAAAAAAGAAAAGGAAAAATACTGTCAGATAAGGTGCTGTAGTTTCTGTTGTAGCCCTGGCCTCATTCAAGGATAAGTATGAAGAATCTAGTTCCCCTTGTGAGATACATAGGTGTGAGACAAAAGATATATGATTTAAAAGGAAAAATATAATCTCAAGTGGGCAGTCATAAAAAGTAACTATAGAAGTGGTAGTTGGTTTGGGGATATGATAATAATTTTCTCCATTGATGTTAAGTAAGATTTATATGCTTGGAGAAAACAGATTTCTATCGTTATAAAGGAAAACTCTGGTCTTAGCAATAGAATGAGAATTTAGTAGTATGTTGTGGGTTGACAGGGGAGCAAGTAGACTTGGCAATTTTGGAAATAATCCGTTAACACGACATAAGAACGTCATGAATTTAGAGGGTTTGAGTTTTGGGTTATCGTGTTTTGTGTGTTAATCATGGTAACATTTTAAGATATGACCATTAAGTGTCTTAAACGAGTACACCTATTTAATCCATTTAATTAATCGGGTTACCATGTTGACCCATATAACCTACTTATGAACCCATTTAATATAATTATTTAAAGGACTGTTTAAATCTTGTTAAAATGATTTTAAATAATTAATTTAGGAACCTTGATAATTATTATGTTGTTATAGATGCTTTATGATTATTAGTTTTAAATTTTAATAACGGAGTTATATGTTTTAATAATAAAAAGTATTTTAATTTAAACAGGTTATTTCATTAAAATCAAATTTTAACATGTTACTTGATGTTAATTGTGTTTAAAAAGTTGTCAATCGTGTTGTGTCATATAAAATTTAACTCAGCGTGTTTAATAAACGTGTTAGTCATGTCATATTGTGTCATGTAACATGTTCAATAAATATATCTGTGTACGTGTTTAGGCCTATGATGTGTTTAATTAATCGTGTCATGTCTGATTTACCCATATAACTACTAATTTGATTAAGACACATGAATACGAATTGCCAGGTCTAGGAGCATGCTAGGATCTTGTTTGCCTATCTATTTATGTCATTGGAGTCTTGACCAATTAATATGATACTTTCCAATTTTTGGAATGCTTCACAAAGCTGAAGATTTTGCTGTTTGGTCATTGTGAGGAAATATTAGAAATTTAATTGCAGCATTTGCAGGACTTATGGCACTGTGAAATATGCAACCGCAAGCCTGGTCGTGGTTTTGGTATGTTATTTCTTTCACCACATTTTATGGTTATTTAAAGACTTACTTTTGGAGCTGACTATATCTTGTCATATTAAGTTCGGAGCTGATATATCTTTCAATAAAAGTGTTCTGTATTCTATGTAAATGATCCTGCTTCTTGGCTAATGTTTTATCGAGTTCTGCATCTATGAGTATTGGGAAAGTATAGGGACTACTATGGATTCAATCTTTTTAATTTACTGTCATTTGGCATACAATTAGTGACAAAGCTCTAATCTCTTGCTTTAGCATTAAGACATTGTATCTGAATGCGATCCTTTGAACATAAACAGGATACATTTGATGCCTGCTTTAACCAATATCCGGGCTTTCTTTGCATGATAGATAGAAAGAAATATTTAGACACTTAACCAAAAGAAGTGGTGCATGCTACCTTTCTTGGTAATTGTCTCTTTGGACATGCATCGTAGTTTAGGTACATAGGGTTCATTTACAGCTACACTGACAAGTTGGGTCTTCAATCTCTACTGTTATCGTCTGAGTCTTAAGTATCATAGACATTAGGCTGTTGCCCTATCTGTTTACTCTCAGGTGGATTGATAAATTCCTTTTACTTGGTCTTCACTTGAAATGCCATAAAGCAATAGTATATGTATGAATCAGGCATAGGTGATGCTATTTTGCTTCTTAACTTTTCTATCCCATTGTATTGAAGTTTTAGGAATGGAAACGGAAGGAGTAGAATGGTGAAACTGTTGAAAGTAAGATGATTGGTGATTTTAAGGGAATAAATCTATTTTCTTTGGACTCCATGTAGTTAGTTCCAATATGATGATGAAAAATATAGTTGAATGTATAAGTTATATTCCTCCATGGTGCACAAGTGTATCACTATTTAATGAGTGGTTCGGCCTTCAAAACAAATGACTGGTTCATGGAAAAGGAAACAAAGATATGCCTTAAAAGCTGAACAGCTGAAAATCTAAGTAGAATTTTGTTCATCTTCTGTGAGAGAGTTAAGAATATGACCTTGTATCTGTGTGGGAAAAAGTTCTATTATTTCTTGTCCCACATTGCACAAATTACACATGTGAAAAGCATCCCCTCATTGTTGCAATGGAATTTGATGTAAATGTCAAAACTTTGCTTTTGAAACACTTTCTTCGTCCTCTCAGAGACAACTGTTGAGGTTCTACCCAGGCTATTTAAAATCAAATATGACAGTGGCACTTTGGAGGAGCTTCTTTATGTTGATATGCCGCGTGAATATCATAATGCGAATGGTCAAATTGTCCTTGACTATGCAAAAGCAATACAAGAGAGTGTCTTTGAGCATCTTCGTGTAGTACGGGATGGTCAACTTCGTATTGTGTTCTCTCCAGATCTAAAGGTTTGAAGATGCTAAATTCTGTGTTAACAGAGGTTATAACTTTTGGAACTTCTAATGGATTGACATTCTGTTTATCTTATCTTACTGTGTTCATGCTATCTAGATTTGCTCTTGGGAGTTTTGTGCACGACGTCACGAGGAGCTTATTCCTCGAAGGTTGATCATACCTCAGGTATATACACTGATGATTTATATGTCTGATGTAGATTTATGTGCTTAAGTAGCAGTCTTGCAACATCCTCTCATGGAGCCACGATGAGTGTAAATTAACTTGACTTTGTTAAGCGTTAGTGTAAGGCTGGTTCACTAAAAAAATCTTTCATTGTTGAGCTAGTTCCTTTCATCTTCTCTCTAGAAGAACATAGATAAGCCTAAAGGTTTTTTTTTTTTTTAGAAATGGTGTAAACAGGGAGTAGTAGAAGGTGAAGGAAAAAGTTAAAGATCCCCCTCCCCCCTGGTCCTCCCATTTCCCCACCCTGAGCTTTGGAAAGGAAAAATCTCTGTTTTTTATTTGGGGTGGGGGGCATGATTTTTTCCTCCTGCTCTTTTGTGCTTGCTCTGACTTATCTTCTCTGGTGGAGGTGTTAAGGGTGGTAAAATGGTGTTTGATGAACTGAAAAACACCCTTTCATAGATTCAATGAAGCCTTTATCCCGGTACAAGTTGGGGAAGAGCTTCATTTTCATGGACTATGGTTATTGATTAAAGTTGTTCCAGGTAAGTCAACTTGGAGCTGCTGCACAGAAGTATCAAGCATCGGCACAGAATGCATCATCCAACTTATCTGCAGTGGACTTACAGAATAACTGTAATATGTGAGTTTTCTATTCTTAGTAAGTCATTCTCATAGTTAATGAATTATGCTCTCCGTGTGGTCTGTGTAACATGTGAGTTATTTATTCATAACTTGAAGAGGGTGTCATCCATGGATTTAAAACACATTGGATGAAAAGGAGAAGTGCTACGCAGATGCCTGCTAAATTTGAAAGGAAAGTCATAAAAGCATAAGGCCATACTATTGTCTACAGTGCTGATATCGGTCGAGTGGTTAGAAGACAAAACGTCCATGAGATGTGTGTAAATGAAATGGAGATGTTGAAATGTCATTTAAGAAAAGCTAGACTAAGAAATGAAAATATTCTTAAGAACATATAGCTTGCATGAAATGAGGATGAGTGAAGAGAAGGATAACTTAAATGGTTTACTCATGCAACGTAGATGTAGGGTTGCTCCCTTACTCTCATAGGCAAGATAGATTTGATTCAATTAGGTCTGAAGTGGAGGCAGGTAGGGAACTGATGAGAAGGGACTTGATTGATGTCTTTGGATCTTTTAAAGGATATAACGTCAGATCAACTGGGTGAAGAAATGAATTCATGTATCTAATCCTGAACTTTTTGGAATTAAGACTCAGTTGTGTTGTGTAGATGATAGTTAGAACATGTTTTAAATCATGCCCCCATATGTTACTTAATGGCAGGTACAAGGTTGACTTGAATATCTAACTGAATGTGATGTAGAAGTGTTGTTCTTGCAAAAAACGCTATTCCAACTTTTCCTGATTCACATATTCCACGCACCATTTGTACATATGTATAGTAGTCACTTATCACATTTTTCACTTGTCACTTTTGTCAATGATACAAGTCATTTTTGCAGGTTTGTTGCATCTGCTCGTCAATTAGCAAAATCCTTGGATGTTCCTTTAGTTAATGATTTAGGATATACAAAGAGATATGTCCGGTGCCTTCAGGTATCATAGGTGTCAACTTTATTTTCTGTTGTTCTGAAGTACAGCATTTCTTTATGGCTTGTCTTTCTGCTCTAATGATTTTAGTTTAATCTGCAAGAGTTTTATAATCAAGTAAAATTGCCAATTTTGTTAATCTCAAATCATAACTTTTTTTACTTGGTAAAACCAGTCACATGGCAGATATGGCTTTAACATGAGAAAAATTACAAATGCACCAAAACATGTTGTTCCTTGTTATTTTTCTTTCTTTTTTCTTCATATTTTGTAATAACTTCTTTTATGTCTACAAATAATGGGATCTTCCCTCTTCCTTTTTTCTTCTGTCATTGCCCTTTTTATTTATATATTCTTTTTATCATGCAAATTCAACAATTAAACAATATCTAATAATTGAATGATTGAATGTGACTTGCTACTAAATCAAGCCTTAATTTCTGTTATTGTCCAGTATTAGAGTCATCTAACTAGATTTTACCATATTTAGAAATTTAGTGGTTTGAGATTTATGGGGTTAGCAATTTTTCTTGTTTGTACGAAATTCTATAGGATGAGATGAAAGTTTCCACAATAAAACCAGAGGGACTGATCTAAAATTGTAACATAAAAAAACCATGTCGTAATTTTTATTATTAGAATTGCACATGTTAGCACTGCTAGTTGGTGCCCTTTGTGGCACGTAAGCAGCAGTATGAGTAAACGGAGATGTGCTTTTTACAAATTAATGTTAAGGAAATGATCTCAAGATTTCATGAAATTATAGGGACTAAATTCATGATAGGACTAATTAGGTCCTCAAAATCATTTTATTTTTATTTTTTGTATTTTGGTGGTGCCTGTCAGGTATAGGGAGATAAATTCTGTATTGATTGAAAAATTATTTGGTAAACAGATGAGCCTTATCATAATAGTGGGGTTTAAGCTTAATTAGATTTTAGGTCTTTTGATCAGTGAAAATGATTAGTGGGCAAAACTCCTTTATATGATTAATATTAATATATTATTTTTTAAACCCTTTTCTTATTATCCAACTTTTCTTCTTCATCTACAAATGTCCCTTCTCCCAATGGTGTTTTGTCTACTCTCATATCATCTTACATGAAGCACAAATTCAAAGCTATTGGCTAGACAAATGATATTACCAGCTTAGCTTAAGAGGAATTATAAGTTTATATGTGATCTAACCGGTGGTTTCCTATTTGTTCTGGTTAACCAATTGCAGATATCAGAGGTCGTTAATAGCATGAAAGATTTGATCGATTATAGCCGAGAGACAGGAATGGGACCCATGGGTATTCTCATTAAATTCTGCTCTTCCAATTTACAGTCGTTATTCGTGTTCACTGATTTATTAAGAAGCATTCTTGTTGATCAATTGTGTTATGCCTATGCTGCCTGGCCTGTCTGAGCCCCTAATAATTAGGTAGAGTACTAGGCCCTTGTTGCAGCTAGAAACCTGGAACAAATTGGCTCAGATTGTCATACCCTTGCAAGAATCCAGAGAAACCTTAGTTGATGGAGGCACCAAATTGTCCCCACCAGATTGCAAGTTCAAAATGATGAACTGTGGGTGGCTCATTGAAAACTCTTATCCTCTGAAGTATTTCACAATCAGCTTACTTGTCAGGTCATGCTTCAGGATCAGTTTAAGAAAAGTCCTGTTTACCACCCTACACTTCCAAGTGTAGCCATTTTTGGTTGTTCTATGTAATTGTGCTGAATTTATCCAGCAAAGCTTAAATTGAGTAATAAAACCATCAGTTTGGGAACCTTTATGTGCCCAAGCTAATCTGGGATAATATGTCACCAGAGGCCAGCTAACTTGACTAGAGTTTGTAACTGGATCAATATTAGCTATTTGTGTGGAAATAAAACTGGATGCAGTTTTAACCATGAGATTCAACTGGCTTTTGAGGGTCGTTTGGATGGGCATCATATGCCATTTAGGAGGATTACTTTGTCCTGTTTAATACGGACTGAGCTTGAGGCCCTGAGTAATACTAGTGTTGCACTAGCTTCATTGGTTTTGTTTTAGTTTGAATGTTGAAGAAGATTCTTGAGATGTATGATTTGGACAAATTAATGATCTTGGCCCAAGTATGTCAATAAACATCTCTCATAAAATGTTAATAAATCAAAATTATTATGGAAACCTTAAAATGCCACAAGTAGCAATGTCATTGATCTGTCTCTTTTCTCTTTTAAATGGTTGTAGTTTTTTTTTTTGAAAGGAAATGGTTGTAGTTTTCACTTTCCCTTAAGGTGTTGGTTAGTAATATTTTTGATTCATGTTCAGAAAGTCTGGCCAAGTTCCCACGAAGGAGTGCTCCATCATCTGCACAGCATAATTCAGCTCAGCAACCTGAGGAGCAGCAGCAAATTACTGGAGACAATGCAAATAATGATCCTCATTCAATACAATCAAGTGTTCTGCAGCCTTCTACAAGCAATGGTGTTGCCCGTGTAAACAACTCCCAGGGTGCAACATCCACTTCTACATCTGCTACCACCATTGTTGGGGTTCTCCATCAGAATTCCATGAATTCTAGGATTGAGAACCAGATGAACAATCCAAACAGTCCCTATGCTGGAACCCAAGTTCAGATCCCATCTGCTGGGTCCTCTACTACTTTGCCACCTGCTCAACCAAATCCCTCTTCACCCTTCTCATCTCCGACGCCGTCCTCATCTAATCTCCCTCCGCAAAGTTCTAATGCATTGGCTCCTACAATTACTGCAAACCATGTCAATTCAGCAAATTCATCTGCACAAATTCCACCGCAGCAGTCATCTCAGTCAAGTGAGGTTGACCCAAATGAATCCCAGAGCTCTGTTGAAAAAATCATTCCAGAAATAATGATTCCATCACAGTTCAGTGAAGCAAGTAACATGGTCAGTGGTGGTTCTGTAAGGAATAACTTGAAGAACAATAATGGGCCTCCCCAGGTTAGTGGTAGCTGCTTGATGGGGAATGGGTTCATCAATAACGGTTCAGGCATTGGGGGTGGAGGATTCGGCAACTTGAGTGGTGGTATGCGTCTTTCTCCAAACCCAACCGCCATGAGATCCACCATGGGGAATAACTCCATGAATTTCAGTGGAAGGGCGAGCATGCCATTGATGCCTCAAGATGCTGTGAGCCATCATCAGCAACAAGAATTAGCTAACAGATTACTTAATGGGCTTGGAGCAGTAAATGGCTTTAATAATCTTCAATTTGATTGGAAATCCCCTTAAAACTAGCTTTGTTGATTACTCTTTATGAATTTGCCGAGGTTTGTGGGTGGTGATACAGAGTGCTTGTGCGATGCATCCTGGTTTGACTTTTGAGTTTGGAGTGGCCATGCATAGTTAGGAGGATTTCTTCAGCCTGGTACTGATTATAGAGAAGGATATGATTACGTTTAACTCGGCCTTGGCAGTTGAATAGTTAATTGTTTAAATCTTCTTGGATTCCCCCCGTCCTTGGAGTGTGCTTGTAGGGTTCCCTTTCGATGTCTGAGTAATGTATATGGTTCTCATGTTATACCGTATCTTCTTTCTGTATAACAGGTGCCAGAAGGGAACTCTGGCTTGAGGCTTTCGTAAAGTATAGCTTCCCAACATTGTTCTCTTTTTGATGAAATTTTGTATACATATATTGAATATATGCAGCCAAGAAGAAGGAAAAAAAAACAGTAGTAATGCAGTTATATGTAATGGATAAATTCTGAACAGTTTGTTTGAATGATGTTGGAAACAATTACTTGCCCTTGTTTGGAATGTAGTGTAAAGGCTCAAATTTGCCGTTCTGCTGTTCCAGGAAGAGGACTCTCAGCCTTCTAGCAGAGATTTAGTTCATTGCTTTGCTTATATTATACATAATGAAGAGTAAAGGAAAACTCGGAGCATGTATCTGAATAACAACGGGGCCCTCGTATGCGTTATTTTGGCTCATCACTTTGTGTTTCCACTACAATTACAAACCACTGCTTTCCCTCTGTACCCAGCTCCTGCATCCTCTTCTTTTTTTCGATAAATCGTCATTCTGTATTTGTTGTGTCACGCTTGCTTCTTGCCACCGGCCAGAATACGTTGGATTTGAAGCCCTCGGCTGAAAGCTTGGTTGAACAGCAGCCTAGTCTGGAATTCTGAGACGAAGGGGAACCAGGCCAAGATGGCAACTGGGGCAAAGATGAATACCCCCATCATGTATTCATACCCTCTTGCTAGAGCCTTGACAGAACCCCACATTCCGATGCCCTTCACCACTGGCCGGCATGCTTGTGATATCTGATCATTTTTGTAAAAAGAAAGCACTCAGTTATGAGTGAAATATACTTAATTACCACTGAGACTATGAGATACGGGGTTATTGTACATGGGATGGATACTTATCAGAATAAATGTAAAGAGAAATTTTAGTTTCTTCTAGTACTGAATTTGGTTGACGAGAGAAATGCACATGTCAATATCCTTTCCAAATCAGGCATGTCCATAATTTCATATTTAGGTTCCAAAATTCAGAAAATTGGTCGAAAATAGAATGGCCCAAAGGATGGAAAAATGGCTCAAACTTCATGATAAAGATAATTACGTAGAATACATAAGCAGACACTTTCAAAAGTCAAGCTTTTGGCAGTTGGCTCACACACAAAATTAGAGTAGTCAGAATCGCTTATGCAATGTAGACGGTGTTAAAAATAAAAAGGTGGAATTTCTACAAAGACAGAAGTGCTTCTCAAAATGAGCCAAGTACCTGCAGTAGAGCCCACCCTGTCGGCATAAAGGCTAGTAGGCTCTGAAAGATATCTCCAACTGTGAGATCAAGGAAATAAAACAGCATAGCAATAATTACTAGAGACCCGACAAACAGGAGTAGCTTAAGAAGTCGGAACATCAGCTGGAAATCTGCACTGAACTTCTTTCTACCCATGGACACAATCTGCAGATTAAAAGTGCATCAGTGTTTGGAGCTAGTAACAGAAATCAGAATATTCTCATTTTGAATGATTACATGGAGTTTGAGCCTCACCTTTAAAACAACCATCACCGCAACAATGACCAGCCAGGACAGACCGTAAACCTGAAAGCATAATAGAAAAATAAATACTCTTGGTATTGCAAATTAACAACCCCAAGCTCAAGATCTTTCAATATGTAGCAAGGGTACAGAATTCAACTCGTATAAATGTTTTATTTGCTGAATGACATAAGAACAGACTGTTATGTGCTGCCATGGCATTCGTCCTTTAGCATATGCCGGTATGCATCCTTAAGGAAGCACGAAGATGTAAAATCTTAGATCTTTTTCTTTAATCCTTTTTTCTGAAAGATTTAATGATAAATTAATCAAATAAAACATAGTAAAGGCCACAGTAAAAAAATGGTTTTTAACCTTAAAATTTAGATTCCCGTCTTCCTTTAATGCTAGAGATGACAAGTTAAACAGTGTTAAAAGCAGAAGATGTTAGAGGCTCATATACTAATACTCACCATGATGCTCTGCCGTATTCCTTGTCTGCTATTCTTGGTCATGTTTAGATGATACACAATTCCATACTGGCAAAGGAAGAAGCGCAGAGCAAGAACAATCTCCACCAAACGTCCCATAAACCCAGTGTGCTGCAGGTGCTGCTGTTCTTCATCCCACCAAGATTCCCAGCTCTTACTTGAGGGAACTCCAATACCACCTCTGCTGCTAATCCACTTTGCCCAATCTTCCCAATCTTCTACTATCTTTTGCCATTCAAATCCCGATGGGTTCAAAAGGAAAGGAGCAAACAGCCAGGAGACGACTAAAAACCACATTGAAAATGAGAGGAGTGCATAAGCTGTAGAATCTCTTGCCACAGAACCATATATCCTGTAACATATAAGCAATACCATAATCTCCAGCCCCTTCACAAAGTGGCTCCTTGAGTACAGTCGATAGTTCTCTGCAAATTTCTCATGCCGAACCACAAAACCACGCCCTGTTGCTCTGTATTTTGCCCCACCATGCAGGATAGTGCGCCCAAAATAATGGACCCTTGTTCCAAGGGAGAAAGTGAAGAACACAGATGCCAACTGAAGCTGCATAATTATTATGTCACCTAATGCAGTTCTAAATCCTCTCTCTAATCCAATCTCCATGACCATGGGCAAGGCTGTCAAAAGGCCTAATTGAACAATAGACTGTGAAGCCATGGCTGCCTTTAGGGGATCATCTCCCTTAGCTGAAGCAAACTTAACTATTGACTGCTCCAAACCACTTAATGACAAATAAAGTCTTCCATACAAGAAAAGATAGACTGTAAAGACAACCAACTGCATAATAACAGGAAGGGGTTCACATTAGCTTAAAAGAAGTAAGGTAAGAGAGCCAAAAGAAACAAAACTACTAATTAATAAACTTTCGAATTAATCTGCATCTCTCATTGCTGGACCACTCCATAGGTTTAATGTTTTCATGATGGAATGGCACTTATAAAGTTTTTATTCGAATTACTTGAAAATCTACTCTGCTTCTATGTTCAAGACCTCCTTCCCAGTATAACCTTGAAAATGTGAAAGAAATTAACTTTCTACAGGCATTTTGGCATTAAAAAAGGAAAGACAAATACTTGAAAGGAAAGACAAATGGGAGCTCTTGATGAATAGAAAACCTTGCATCTAATACAAAGACAAATGTGAACCAGTGTGTGCATATTTATTTAATGAGTAGTAACCCAAGGGATAAGAGTTTTTTTAACCTTTTCCCGTTGAATCCATTCACATACAAACATAATAGAGTTTTTTTTTTTTTTCTCCTGTTTTAGCTAGATTTCTTAAGAATGACTTAATTCCAAGTACTACATTCAGATTTAGTCACTCAGAAAACAGGGCACTAATAATAGTGATTTTCCTTTTGGGTTTTTTTTTTTTTTTCCTTTTGGAGCAGTGGGTTTAAGGGGACAAACTTCTGGCTTTTTGCAGGAGCTGGGGTAGAAATCCACCCAGCAAGAGTCCCACCCCTAAGGTGGGCAGGTGAATCATCAGGGAACTATGTTCTTTGAACTTAAAAGTGAGTGTTGAATATGAATATGTGTCTGACATGGGTATGTTCAATTTTTTCTAAGTTGTTACTTATATTGGATCTCCGTACATAAGTCCGTTGGGTATTTGCCGGACATGGTACTTCAAGGAAAATGAAGAGTCAGAGTAACATATCAGGGAAAGCCCCAGGTTCGATTTTTCTTTACTTTGTGCATGGTAGTTTTTCAATTATAGCTTCAATCTTGCAAGGAAAACGAATTACCATTGAGCTGACATAAAATCCCACTGTTGTAAAATAGCATGACAACATGCGGAAAAAGTCAAAGCGATGGCCTAATCTGTAGATGTCCCTGCTAAGTGTCTGTTCCCCATTACCACAAGCCACTTTTGCTTCAAAAAGTGATATTTGGTTGAGCCCAACATCCCGACCTTTCCCAACTTGAATATACTCATGATGAGTAATGTTCCCTCGTCTTAGGGTTGAGTTGAAACCTGTGAAGGTACAATAAGTATCAAGAAAAAAAATAATATGAATTCACTTAAGAGTAGGTGGTTTAAAATCATTACCAGCAAAGATGTCCTCACTCAAATTGATGCCACGAGAACCCTTGCTGATGCCTCCACGGGTTATGTGGAAGATTCTATCAAACACATCTGGATGACCATAATGGAAACGAACCCTAAAACCCACCAAAAACATTTTGAGATATATGATCATCATACCCTGGAACCAACATGGAAAACACTTGCATTCAAACATGAGAGAAAAACTTAATATAGCTGATTATTGGTTGTCCTGATGTTTGCCGACTAACAAAGAAAGTAGCAACACAGAAAGAAAAGAAGGTCGAAATAAAGGGCTGGCTGGGGGGAATTAGAAATATCAGCAGTGTAATGAAACATAATACACCGAATTTCTGGTATAAGGATAAGCTAGCATTAAGCACCCTAAAGCAATTTTCAACATAGCATTAGGGTATTACCTCTCACAAATGGAAAACGCACTGCAATTCAGTTGTCATAAAGTATTCTCTCAGCAATATAATTTAACAAATTGATAGTGCTTTTTCTTATGAAATAATTGCCTGATACAGTTATCTGATGGGAGAAGTAAACTTTAAGAGATCAAAACATACTTCAATGGTCTTGCAAGAACTCTTTGACCGATGGTGACAAAGCTCGTTTCTTGATTTGACATGAACCAAGCCAAAGAAGATACACTGCATAATAGATTACAAAGCATAAAATAAAACCACCAGATTTTGACATAAGTAAAAACTTAACAGCTATTGACAAGAGGAAGCAAACAAACAAACAAGCAAATATAATAAAGTTCATTCAACCTTCCAGTAAAGATATGCTCACGAACTCCTAAAATTGTAGGCGATCGTACTCCATGATCCTCATTAAATTCTTCCAAAAGATTACGCATTTTGAACGCTTCTTCCAAGTAATTGTCCTAGAAAAAGTTGCAGTAATATATCATCAGATCTACTGCAAAAATCTTTAATATTTCAATAATTAAAAGCTTTCATTGCCTACCTGATTCATATCAATGGTCTGAAGAGCTTCTCCACGAGTAAAAACTATCGCGTGATTCTGATTTTCAGGCTTTCCTTCTCCCAGCTTTGCATTTCCAGGCAATTTTATTCGATAGATTTCCTTCAGAGAAGATCAAAAATAGTCAGCAATTATTGCACTTAATCACAAAACAAGTTACTGGTTTGCAGTTTATAAGGATTGTTACCTGGTCAAGATTATCAACACCTTTAACCAGAACAGAATAGTAAACTTTCAGAGCTCTTCCACCTTGCCTTTCTTCAACTTCGTCAATATATGCCACACGAAGAGAGGGATTACTGTATAATAAGAACCAGGAGTTAGCAAGGGAACAGTTCAAGATGTCAAAACAAAAAGACCTAAAGATGTTACCAGCCAAGGAACCTACTTAACCATCAAATTCAGGATGTCAGTTGCACGACGATCTCCACTCCGTTTCTGATTTCCATAGTTTTGACAGGTAGCAACATAAGTAAATTTCAGGTCAGCCACTGCCTCCAACTGAGCATATAGGGATCTCTGACTTTTCTTATCTTCATCAGATGGAGTTAAGATGGCTTTGTAGCCTTCTAAAATCTCTGCACAGGCAAGAAGAAAAAGCTGCTATAATTTCCTCAAAGCCACAACTACACTAGATTAAGCATATAGAAATATTTGTGCAGAGACCGACAACCACATTTCAGGAAAGAATATAAATAGAAAAAAAAGAGAAGCAATTATGCATGGGCTTCAGGTATATAGACACTAAAACATTCACAAATGTTATTCTTCCTCGAATCAACCAGTCAAATGCAGTTTGCCTTAGCAATAAATTAATAACATGCTAAATAAATTATTGTCCTTTATACTTTCTTGAAAGTTAAAAAGGAAAACACCAAGTGGTTCCTTAAGTACAAGCCACTCATATCACTCTCAACTGATTTAGTAGTATTTATAGAATTTGAACGCATTTAACTTCTTGTTTCCCTTTTTTTTTCTCTTTACCTTTTTTAATATAACTTTATATGCTTAGTTATACATGGCTAAAATAAAGGAGAAAATGTCTTTCAATTTAATATTTTGCAGATTTTCAATCCTGTCTTTATATCTACATACTATAGCATAAGAAGCATAAGATAAAAAAGAAAATACTTAATCCATGAAAACATGATTTAAGTATATTTATAAACAATTTCTATTAATTTTAATTTAAAATTTAAAATGAAATAAAATGTATGGTTCGTGAAGCTGGAGAAGAACACACAAAAGGTATTCCAAACAAAGATACAAGTCTAGCATCTATCTATCCCATTAGTCAACAAACTTATCCCGTGTCCTAAATTATCCATTTTTTCCTTCCCCTTTCCTTTTTTTTTTTCACTCAGAATTCATCTATCACAAGTTGCCTTTGCCCATTCATCACCATTCTATTTTTTTTTTAAAGATCCATTACAATGGAACAAAGCAAGCTACACCATAGTTTCAAGTTGCTTATGACTAAATAACTAGTTTTTCTGTAATGATGAAGCTCAAATCAGGAAGTATGGAATCCCAGATCTGGATCCTATTAGTGAGACTTTGATATTGATTGCTGGACTACAAATTTCCATATCCTGCACTTCCCTAATCTCATTTTGTAATCAACTTGCATAGAAGGTGGACTGCCAGTAAAGAAGAACCTCTGAAATTTAAAGTCTAAAGAAAATTGTTTAAACATTGCAGAGAAATTTTATACACGTACCTTCTTCAGTAGCCATGTCAAGAAAAGCCTGAACCTTCAAAGCTCGTCTGTAATACATCATCCCTCTAACTGCAGTGCCAACAATTATTACGGAGAGAGATATACAAATAGATGAACTAAAGGGAGAAAATAACGAATAAAGCACCTGTCCTGCACAGAGTTAAACAAATAGATGAATTAAAGGAAGAAAATAATGCATAAAGTACCTGTCCTGCACAGAGTTTGTCCTCTTAAGGAGACCCAGTGGCGAAGCTGCAAAATATTTTCGTCATTTTCCCAAATCTCAGTCTCCTTACAGTTGAGTCGCTCCAAAAAGTTGTTCCACTCATCTAAACAGAGTCAGTAACAACAATTGGTTGAAGCTTTTTAAAACAAAATGGAAACCTCAATAGATTTTAGTATGGAAGTTTACAATATCACAAACCTGGATAGATCCTCTGCAAGTAGAATATGATTGATACACCATCCTCATTTTCCAGTTCAAGTTCAGTTGTAGAATAGACAGTCTCTTCACTATAGTATGGAGTCAGGACACTGACAATGGCAGGAAGGTGACTTCAATTATGAAAAAAGCTAAAGTCTTCAGCATACAAATGCTGAGACACAAAATCAGACATCTATTTCAACAGGCAAAACATCAGGATTGTATTGGCATATTTATGTGCTACAGAACTAGTATGTCAAGAAAGTAAATAGACTTTCAAAAGGAATAAAATCATACAAAAGTACCTACACCTAGAATGACAGAGAAGGATGGTGTATCCCAAAATCAATTTCTGCAAAGGAGCATGCAACCAGAACATATATTCAATGACTATGTTAAGGAAACACAAAATACCTGAATGAGAGCATGTTACGAACTTGAGGAGCACGTGGCATATCCATAAACAATGAATTTGCGAAGAATGCAATCCTTCTACGTGCCTCAAGGTTTGTTGGTATATCAGTGGCAGATTCTTTGACTGTCAGAAGCATATGAAGACGTCTTATCTAAAACAACCAAAATTTCAAAACATGGGATTAAGTTGTTACAAAATGTAAAGGGTTCCAAGCTAATTTAAGTTTTTTGAACTATAATTTGTGTTTCAACTAATTCAATTATTTTATTTTATAATCATATGTACCTGTTCTTCCCAATGTGCTGTAAGCACAGGAGGGAACACTATAGCAGGTTTTTCATCAGTACCAGCAAAAAGTTGCCTTCCAGATTCCTTGTTACTATGTCCAAGTTCTACTAATTCACTGTAAAATATTACACAAGAAGGCACTTACGCTTTAGTAGAAAATGCAACCTCGTGCCCCAAGATACAAAACAGTTTCTTCCATATAGAAGAGTAAACAGAGTTCACTAACCGTATCTCATTCACCATCATATCACGTGTAACTACTTCTAACATATCCTGAAGCAACAAAACCACAGCATCCTGTTTGGATGGATCACCATCTTTCTGCAGTATGATAAAAAGTACTTACTACAAATGTATAAGAGCAAAATGAAGATATAAATTTTTATTGCTTTTCATATCAACTGACCAAGATCCCAACAAGCTCCACGAATTTCTTGCAAAGGACAGGTAAAGAAGCCATTCTGAAATTTGCAAGAAGAGTATTCTTCGAAATGTTACTCTCAATTTCTTTGATGATAATCCCAATGGTCCTGTAAGATTATAACTGCAGTCAGAAATACTAGCACTAAAGCCCAATAAAAAAAATTCACCATGCTGCCCCGAAAATATTGCTGTTTCGGAAATAAACAGCAAAAAATCATATGATATTTTTGTCTAACATAACTTGACCCTTCAACCTAGTATGATTCAAGAATCATAAAGAAACCTTGACACAGGCAATTCAGCAACTAAAGCACATAATTGCATTGGAGATAAAACAAGTAAAAATGATGACATAGTACATAGGTACAACAAAGTTAACTCTGCTGTAAAGGATAACAGCTAATCTAGTAATCGCAGAGGGGTTCCTTAATAGACTCATGCTAACCTCATTTTTCAAATTAAACTTCTTAGATATATATATATATATATATATAGAGAGAGAGAGAGAGAGAGAGGAAGGATTGAGTTACAACAATGTAAAACAAATTAAGTTTTACACCATTCTATAACGTTATGTACAATTAATATTTTAACAAAACAATAGTTAGATTTAACAACCTACTCGTACCCATCATGCACATAAAGTTTCAAGTTATTTCAATAACTATCACATGGATCAAGAATACTGTCTTTTTTCACAACATATTTAACAGTTAAAATTTTATTGTTATCAAACAAATAGTTAGACAATCTCAATTAACTCAAAATTCGGCATGACTTACGCAAACAGAGCATGAAATTTAACAGGTGGATTAACAAAATATAAATCATATAAAACAATATGAAAGGGTGTAAAACTAAATTAGTTTTACACTGGTTTAAGAGGATTCCTCCTGATATCCACAAAGGAGAGAAAAAAAAAACATGGGAGCAGGAGTGTTACTACTGTAAAGAACAATCAGCTATTACTTAAAATCCCAGGCTTCAAGGAGAGCACTACTATGAATTTAATGGATTGAAAATGCCCTGATATCTATCATAAAGAAAACCTTAAACTAAAATCAATAAAGAATAACAACCTTTTCTCATTTTCACCAACAACCAGAGTATTTACGACAATTTTGAAAGACTCATAGCATTCAATCACAGCACATTTCATGTATTCATCAGCACATATACGCTTCCAAAGGTCAGAGTCCCTCGAGCGGAACTGAACTGCCATATCCAATGCAATTGGGATCTGCAGAGAAAGTAGAGTCAACAAAATATGAAGCAACTAAACCAAACAGGAATCCTGAAGGGACCTTACAGACCTTGCTTGCCAGCAAAAAGGGTGGCCACTGAATTATTTTCAGGCTAGGATCTGATGTATAAGGAACTAGTAACAGATCCATCTCCCTGATTTAAAGAAATACCCAGTTTAGTTTTAACTGCTTGTAGAGTAAAAGATAATATACTGAACATGAGGGAAACATCTCTTCGGAAGGAAAACTTTCCTGTCACTAATTAGATCTTCTTCACGAAAGCTACAAATCACTTCATTCCATAACTGAGCAAATTTCGCAGCTTCACTTCTTCTGCTTGCTGTTACCTGTGGAGATATACGATTACAATCATTAAGGCATATATTTGATTCTAATCACTCATATCATCAGATAACAAAGTAATGATTTAAGAGACATGAGTTTTACCTCAGCAAATCGCTTTGATAAAGAGAATCCCCTCTTCTGCGATTTATCAGAAGGCACCAAACATGTGTTAAATGCACCAGGCAAGGACTGAAAGCGTGACCTAAGCATTCCCAAAGTTCTTATCTGAAGAAAAGATGAGTGTGAGAAGCACAAACCCATGACTTTTTGTGCATGTGTTACCAAGTTAAAGAACATTAACAAGCCAGTTCATAAGCAAATATAAACTGGTAATTATTTTGAGTTATCTCCATGCTTCCCAAATTCTATTACAACTTGAAAAAATATTTATATGGAAAGCGAATCCAAATAACCTATATGAGAGAATTCAAATCGAGATTTGAGTTTCTCATAACACTGGTTCAACACAATCTATTGAAAGAAAGCTAAAATGTAATTTCCCATAAGAAAAAAACAGATAATTTATCCCAAGCACTACTGCAGAATACCTAAGTAATCTAGCTGTGGTCAGTATCAGACTAATTGAAAATATTGAACAAATGTAAAGGCAAAATAAACAAATAAGACAACTGATGCCCAACAAGTTATGGATAGTGCATGAGTGTAGATCAAGAAAGAAGACGAGGAAAAAAGAGTTCTTCAATATCGAATAAAATGAATTCCAAACGATTACCTCTCCAAGGCGATCGAAAGCCCCACTAACACCACCACATATGGTTGAGAAAATAGCATACCATATTTGAGTGTCCATAAAATAAATCTGCAATAAATTTCAAAAAGTTACATGACCCATTCACCAAATATGTTTATAATGAATTGATCAAAAGAATCAATGAGGAACTAAGTAGTATTGATGTACACACCAATATTACTGGTGCCCAGAGTGTAAGAACAGCTCCATAGTTGTGTTCAGCTGTAATTACAAGATAACCTTTAACAAAATATAAAAAACAAATCAGAAAACATTAAATCACAAAGGGGAAGAAAAAGAAACAGGTACCATTAGGGAAAAATTCATGCCATGCATATTTAACATGACGAATGCTCATTATATCTTTTGTTGGCTTCACCAATGGTTTTATCTGGAGGAAAAGTGCAGAAGGGGTTAAAACAGATGCAAATCACTGCACTGTCTAATTTGATTGGCAAAATAAAAGCTACAACTAAGTTCACCTGGACAAAATAGCTGAAAGCAAACTTGGCACACAAAAGTAATATCCAAAAAAGAGTATACCTGAAAGAGGAATAGTCAAACATGAAGAAGCTTTCAACCAACTGAAAAATGAAATATATAAAAGGAAAGTGTTGCTCTTTGACAGAAGGTGTATTTATTTTTAAAACTCACTTTATAAGCGCAAACTGACTTTCATGCATTCCCCTCCCAACATAAATTCTTGGCTGCACACAAGGACATTCATTCGAGAGATGAAACAAACAGTTGATAATAGCTTCATGATATCAATATTTTGATATCTTCGTATCTCAGGAAATAGCGAGAGAGAGAATAAGTTTAAACTTATAACAGGGAGATGAATGACCAAAAGTTGTTAAGACAATTAAGAAATTCTACATGAATAACATGAGGTTCTGTGAGACTAGAAATATTGATTAATACCAGCTTTCTCAAAGATTCGTCATTCTAGATTCTATGACATACACTGAACTTAAGGTAGAAGTTCAATTCAAATGCATTTCTCAACGTATAGGTCTTTCTGCTAATTCATTCATGATTATTTAGCATAGCGCAACCTATGCTAACTCGCAATGAGGAAATCTGTTTAAATTCTCAAATCATGCTTCTCCTTGGATATGTGACATCCAATCTGATATCTGACAGGCAATGAGTTTGCTATAAAACTCTGCTAAACTGGAAACAATTCATTAACGGTTATGAGAAACATTATTGACATTATCATTTACTTTCAGAGACTGAATACAAAATCAAGGTGAAGGGTTAAGGGATGAAAATGTCATAGCTGACTACAACTTTTGGTCAAATGAGTATGCTTCCTTGTAGTCTCAAAACAATAATTTTCACTGTTCTGAAAACAAAAATGAACCAGGCTGATGGCTGCCCAGAGCATTCACTGGTCAGAAGTCCAGCACAACTATATCCCTGAGATAAGCATGGTCAAAAGCCATATGACCACGGTGCCTAACATTTCTAACTGCCAGGGGCTGAACTATTATAAATCCTTAACACCTTTTACTGATTAGATGGGTAGGGATTTCAGAACACCAGATACTTACATAGCCAAAAACAAAAAAAAAAAATCCAACCACATCAACAATAAGACAACTGTATAGAAAATGATATGGAACGAGAAAGACTATGGTAGAGATAATAAAAGAATGTAAAAGTAAACTACAAGAAAAAGGAACCTATTCAGTACCTGTGACCACCATAACAGTAACCTAATAATGTGCCAGTCTGAGTTTTCAATCCAACGCCGGAGCATTGGGAAAATGAACAGAGCAGCTGCCAGTAAATTTGGAAGCAAGTATAGTGCTACAGCCAAGAGATATAGAGGAGAAATGCCCTTTACTTGACGAAGAAATGATAGCACATCTTTAAGTTTATCAGGGGCAAAAGAGAGTGCACGCATATAGAATAGTGGAAGAATGATGGCCCATGCAAGACTAACAATTATCTTGAGAAAGTTTCGCAGTACATCAGTGAACTTCCACCTATGATATCCAGGGAAATTGAGAAAAAGGTCCAAAACACCTGAAACAAAGAAAAAACCAAGAGAGAAAATGAGAAGACAATATAAACTTTCATCTAATTACACGTGGGAATTTTTTTTTTTTTAATAGCCACACATGAGAAAAGTTAAAAAGGACATGCCGAAGAAGAGCAGGTCAGAAAATAATGGTTGGGAAGTTAAACATGATATCTGAACATTGTGAACCCCCCTCCCCCACCACACACACACACAAAGAGACACATGTCTTAAACAATCATACTGCTGTTCAACAAAGAGGATATGCAAAAATCCACCAGGCAAACATGAAAGCTTCTAGAAATTAAAAAAGAAAAAAGACGTCAAATTATAAAATCTTCATCAAACTATTAGCTGCAAAACAGAAAAAAAGAATAGAATAAACAAGTCTAAAAATATAACTTTGCATAAAGCAACAAGTTGCTACCTTGTGATGTTGCATCAGTAATTCCAAAATTAACAACTATCAATCAATCAGATTTTGATGATTACAAGAAATTTAAGAGATTTAGTAGTCAATTTCTTTATTTCTTTTTCCTGTTTATAGAATACTAGTGATGAAGGAAATATGATTTTGAATTATGTTGAAATTAGTCAAGGAAAGAAACTATCAGAAAAGCTTCCACAAACCACAGTATCTTAATAGAAGTTAAACGTTAACTTTTAGTCTTAACAACTTTCTCAGAATATTTAATGGATGTTGCCTGTATCACCAGATAGCTTCTATAGGATTTTAAGACACCAAAGGCACATGAAAGTATAATTCTAGGGGAAAAACAAACTTTTATAAGACTTCAATTTGAGTAAAACATCATACTCTGAAGGAAACGCAAAATGGCTGCTGTAATGAAGACACTGGATACATAATACAGTATATCCTTTCGGAAGATGTCCTTTAATGAAGCTCCATTCCATGCAAGAATGACCAATACCTGCATGCAAAAGATTGAAATATTGAATGTACAGGCATGCAAAACTATGAGCAAAGGTCACATTTTAATACCTGTAAAGCTAGTATATAAAAGGTCCATAGTCGATCAAAACTTCGAAAGAGGTGCCAAAATGATCTAATCTCAACAAAATTTGATTTGCCTGTGCTTCGAGATTTTCTTTGAGAATTCTTCTTTCCCTAGCATAGCAGTTGTATTAATCACAGAATCAATAGCTTATTCAAGAAAAGTGCTGACAACTGCTAAGGAATACCATGTCAGCGGTTGATTTGAAAAAGTCGCCATCATCACGCATAGGCCATCCAAGAGAGAAGCAATCAGAAGACCTGAATGAGATACAGTAGTACCAAATTTTAACTCAAACAAAGAGATCCAGAAGCCAATGAGACCGGTGGTCAATAAAATTTTGATATTGAAACCATACAAACCAGAAATACTCATTCAGATCATCATAATTACACCAGAGTGAATGAGAAGCAGTTCCATTTTGGTTCTTTGCTGCTTCCTGGAATATGTCGAACTCAATCATTGTATCTAGAACAGAAAGTTTAAAATCTAAGAACAATTGGTATATTTGTGCTCAAGCATACCTTTTCAATAACACAGTAAAGGGGTGATATAACCTTCCGCAAGAATGCCTCATCGTCTCCGCCATACGAGGGCTTGATGTTTTCCCCCGTCACTATGCTAACATTTCCCGCCAACAGGCCATGGAGTTCATATGCCATCTGAGAATATTGTGGGATGTAATTCAAAATATTTGAAACCATATATTTCTTGTTGAGAACATATATTTTATGAACAAAGGAGAAGAATGTCTGTTGAACAACAGCAGAAGAATGATACCACTTAGATATTTGAAGGATACTCACATTATGAAAAATGTAGCATAGACATTCTGGCATGAATCGCACATTAGCTGCTTCACCCCAGATGAGGAGATATAATCCCATATATAGTATTTTTCTCTGTTGTATTTCTTGAGAGCCTTGCGGCAGTCTATACACAAATTATTTTGCACATGTTAGACCAAAAATTCTAGCCAGTAAAGGAAACTCAAGTTAAACAGCAGAACAGGTATGTGCAGAAATATCCACTGATAATTAGATGTATAAGTTGTTATTTACCGTAAACTATGTTTGCGTCCTAAGAATTTACACCATGTTTTGTAATTCTTAAATAGCTTGCTCATAACAGCATCAACTGCTCGTTCATCAAGCTACATAAAAGAAAAGAGTTTAATCAGAAAAGTTGCATTCAAAAAAAGCGAAATCCTTACTATCACATAGGCCAGACGGATACTCACTTCCATGCTCTTAAGCTTAGAAGAGCATCTAAGTGCAACTATATAAACACTTGCTATTGAAATTTCTGTAACCACTGTCATGCAACTGAGAAAGAGATTAAATGCTGATGCATACCTTATTAAGAGGTTCAGGCTTAGGGCGGAGTCTTATATGATTATTGGCAAGCAGCAAAATCAAGTGCTCCCTCATGTTCCTGACATTGTCTCTCTGCAGTGAACAATGTAAACCAAATATACGCATTATTTTCAGAAGACCATTTAGTTATTCAACCATAAGCATCTTTCTGGTGCATGTCTATGTGGAGGGAAAGTGTTTCAAAACATGCCTGGAATCCAAACATGGCTCTTAACCAATCCAGAAGGTCCAAGTCTCCATGTTTTTGCCTATGTGGCTCAAATGCTGCAGGCCAGTTCAAGCCACGAGTGTTCCATAATGCAGCCACGGCAGCCTTAACCTGTATTGAAGTAAAGCTCAAGTAGTATCCAAAACAAGACACCAACAAATAAGATTGTGGAATGACAGTACAGCATATCAATACATGATCAGTGGCAAGGCGAAGCTACAGCTAGTTCAGAGGGGGTTATTTCACTGAACTTTGAATCGATTAGCAAACAAAAACTCTAATAAAAAAACATGTAGTTTTTTACGCATATGTCCCACTAAATTTGAATAAAAACCTAAGAGAAAATGGTCAACAAGTAAATTTCAACTGTATTTTACTAAAGAATAAGTCAAATATATGGGTCCAATTCCAATACTTATATATGTATTTTAAAGTTTTCAATTTATATTGTTGGTGACAATCCATTTGCAAAGTCTACATAACCTTTATTTTACAATGAAAAAATTTCTCCTCATAGAAAAGATCCTTTTAATGCAGTAGTTAACTTAAGCAGTAAGTTTTTTTAATGGTTGTACAAGTTATTAGAATAAAATGGTTGTACAAGTTATTAGAATAAAATGGTTGTACAAGTTATTAGAATAAATCCTATCTTCATCAAAGGGGTTTTAAAAAAAAATGAGAGCAACCTAATTGTTGTCTCTGGCCAGTTAACATAAAATCATATTTCATTTTATATGACCAAAAAAAAAGGAAATTTATAAAAGAACTGTAGAACAGTGTTATTCAATTATTCTCAAATTCTTCCCAACGAAATGAGATAATATATTTGATTTTTATATGTTTTAAATGTTTGAAATTTTGTGTCAATTTCTTAATGATTTAATGTGTGCATCTCTTTTTACATTGTGCTAAACATGACCCCACTGACAAAACTTTTTAGCTCCGCCACTGACCAGTGGAATGATCAATGATATTATGTATTACCTCCTCAAGCTGCATGATAGACTGTGAAGCCCCAGCAGCATCCAAAGGAAGAATGTTGTAGGGAGTATAGATTTCCTTCTTTTCTTGGACATCTTTAGCTGCTGCAATAATCTGCCACGGAAATATCATTATAAATACATTTTTATGCCATCCAATTGACAATATTACAATAAAAAATAATCAGCGGTTTCACTAGAATCTTTAAGGAATTACTACATATAAGACTAACCTCTGGAGCAACTTCTTCAACTTTCTCAGTTTTATTAACGGCACAGAGCACTTCAAAAAGCACTCCAGCTGTTTGGTAAGCTTTGCCAAGTTGAGCTCTGTCAACAAATTGGAAAAAAAATTAGTTGACATACAAGAAGCAAGTGTCGTGGGAACCCATTTTTGTTCATACTTATAACAGAACTATTATGATAATACCTGTCTGCCTGGTCACCCTGGTCCAGTGCTCTAACATAGTGTTCATAGTATTGCTGATAATAGCTCTCAATTTCCCGTGCATCAGTCTTTTTAACCCTAGAGGCAAGACTGGATGCATTGTCCTGAGTCCAACATATTTCGCATTAATTCACCAAAAGCTAAAAACATTTATGCCGCCAACTTATGCCAATAGCTGCGAGATTGAAAGTGATCGTAGCAAAGATTTTGAAATATTCGGGGTAAAAAACAAGGAAAGCAGAACAGCCCAGCTTAACGGTTGTTATCATGTCATCCCCAAAGAAAGGAGGAAAAGAAAAACATGGGCAAAACGGCAACAGAACTCTCAGCTTAAGAAACAAAAGCAATTGAATATGCTATGAACTTTGGATTATCCAAAACCCAAATTGTATATGGCGTTTATAAAAAGCAAAAGAGCCATCTACATAAACAAGAACAAAAACAGATGCATGCAAACAGAATCAATCAGTGACGATGATTTGGTAGAGATAACTGGAAGGATAAGATAGTTCTAGAAAATTAAACCAGAAGAGCTCACCCTCCGTTCTATTATTCAACTAATTTTTTTTTTAATTGGATCCAGCATTTTACAGTAGAGAATAAAGCCCCATCACTAAGGGACTGGAACAAGTAGGATTTCGCTACCGCTAACTGGAATAATTAGAGAGGAATTTAAATGCTCTTGTTTGTTCGTAATTCTCTCGTAGTAGTTATTTCTATTTTCTAAACATCTAATTGACACGCCACGTAACATGTCATACAAAGATCGTAAACAAAAGCCTTGAGCATTTCGAATCCCTTCTCACAATTCCAAAAAAAAAAAAACCTTGGGGAATTGCAATTCCCTTGAAAAAAGATCCAAGTGCCACTCGTGAATATTACTTGGATTATGTTTTTACTAGTAAAATTGAAAATCGAGAAGAAAACAAAAGCCCTCCATTTTATTTCTCTTAACTCCTCAAAAATATTTTATATACTCCACATGCACCTTTTCTTTTATTTTTAGTTATCCAAACAAAATTATAAATTTTTTCATTGTCTTTAGGAAGTTCCTAGTTCAGTATTTCCATTTTAAACTATGTGTTAGATAGGAATAGACCATAGAAAAAAAAAAGAAAGGACATAGACGGAGAAGGAAACGGTAACGGGCAAAATATATTTTCAAATATTTGATAAGAGTAAAATAGAAAGAATGAAGGAAAAAGGAATAATTTTTTATTTAATTACACTCTATAATTCAATCTTCTTATCTCTTTTTTTAAAAAATTAATCTTTGAGTAATTAAAGAAAATGTTTAAAAAAAACCTTCCTTTAGTCAAAATTGATTAATAAGTTATTTACAATGTTGCCTTTCCAAAAAAAAAAAGTTATTTACAAGGTTACTCTCAACAGTTGTTTTCTATTTTATTTTTCCTTTTTTATATACCAGACAAAAACGGAAACATTTCCCTGTTTCAATCATTTATCCTTGTATGCCTCTCTCGTTTTTTTTTTTATCAAACACCGTGTTGGGAGAAAAAACCACAAACATTCCCGCTATATTTACATTAGCAAAAGATTTCACCAACGCCAGGGACATAGTAGCTGCCCAAAAGGCGTATGTAGCCAAAAATAGTAAACAAACCAAACCAAACCAAAGATTTGACAAATTCATCAGCAGATATACCAGAGCTCATAAGTGATTGAGCACATCATATAATCGTTCTCTGATTTTTTTCTTTCTTTTTTGGTAATTCATTTGTTTTAAAGATTCTTTCCTTTTTTTGTCCTAAACAAAATAGAATCAAGAAAAATGTGATTAAAATTTGTGTAGTTTATCAAATTTACCCTCTCTAATCTTTGCAGCAAACCAGTCTTGAACTGCCTCACTCCACGTCCGCTGGAGCTCGGATCCAACCTATGTGCTTTCTCAAAAGCATAGAAACGACCTGTTTTTTTTCCAATAAAATCAAAATCAGATAAAAATAACTTTAATTAAAAAACTAAAAACACAAAAAAAAAAAGGAAGAGAAACTTAATGGACGTACAGAGATAGGAGACACGGGGACGTTCAGGTTCGATCTCTTTGGCAATGCGGAGAATGGGAGCGATGGAACTAAGTGAGGAAGGTACGACCTCGTTGTCGAACACCTCCGTTGAGAACGTTGTGGTGGCTGCGCTTCTCGACGGCCGCTTCGTCAGCCCTTGCGGGCCCGTTTCGCTATTGGTCATTACTGAGTTAAACACGTTATTTAGGAAGAAGCTTTTCTCAGCTCTCTACTACTCGAAGCCCTATAAGAAACAAAAAAGAAAGATATATGAAGCACATTGCATTATAAAAATTTTGAAAGAAAGTTAAATCCAGTAAAACGATCAGTTTGAAGGCCGTTTGGTAGGTCAGAAAGTGGAGGAAAATAGGAGAAAAACACGTACAGTGTTCATGCGCAAAGGCAAACAATATCATTTTATATATAAAAAAATAAAAGTACGATGAGTTTTGACTCAAATTACTCATTAAGAATAAAAATGTAGCTTAAAAACTCCATTTGGAAGCTAATAAAAAGAAGGAAAATAAACGGAAAACTCTCTACGTACGTTCATCTCCATTCCTTTTCCTCGCCAACCAAACAGAGCAATCAAAAAGATAAAATTCATAACTTAATCAATAAAAGAAAGTTGAATCTTACGTTTAATCCAAAAAGAATACAAAACAACGGGAAAAGAGAGAGAGAGAGAGAGAGAGCTGCCTTAAAAGCTGCTTTACCTGATAAACAAATTTATGGGAAAAAAGGAAAGAAAGAAGAGGATTGTGGAGAGAGAGAGTTTTGTTAGTTGGATGTAAGGAGAGAGAAAAGGATGAGACTATGAGAGGAGCTGGCGCTGGAACGAGAAGGTGAATCCGCGTCCCGTACTATTAGGGACACGTGACGAACAAGTAGAGGTCAGTGCAGCGATTTTGGTGGCGAAGGTTTTTTTTTTTTTTTTTTGCATTTGTGTGTTTTGTTGGAGCGATTCTTCATGGGCTAAAATTGACCGATGATTGGAGCTCCGTTTTCTTCTTCGTTTCTCTGTGTCTCGTGGTTCGTTAATCGTTTCTTTTGTTTGTTTGGGTAATTCGTTGGTGAAAAGGTCATTTTATTTTCAACAACTCTGACGTATAACCGTCCGATTGTCGTGCTCTGGATGGGGGTCTTCCTCTGACGTGGCACGATCTAGTAGGGCCTGTCAGAATTAGCTGGACCCATCTCATCAAGGTAGATCCTGTGGGGTCAGAGAAAGTTGCACAACTGATTCCAAAATTTCCAATTGGAAAAGAAAAGAAAAAGGAGTTGGCAAACTGTGTTTTTGCATTTCCGGGGAAATCTTTTTCTATTTCCTGCAAAAATAAAATTCATTTTTCAATTGAGTTGTGAGAGCATAAATGGAAACCAATACTTCTAAACATATTATCCCTCTGTATTCTATTTTTGAAAAATTTTCCTAACCAATTATAAATGTTTTCAACACTAAAGACAAAACAAAAGTTTTCCCATATAATTATTATGCTATAAAATTCTTCAGAAATCAGCTACGCCAGAGGGAAGTATGCTCATGTTCTAAAAGAAGCTTTTTAAGCTTCATGCCTTTGCTTACAAATATTACTCATGTCTCTCTTTACAATCATATTTTTCTCCTTCTAGTTGCATTCATCGTGTATGTAGCTACACCACTACTTGAGCCTCACATGATAATCCCTGCTAAGCCTCACCCTTCTTTTTCAAAAAGTTTAAAATTTGTAGTTTTATTATAATTTTATTAATTTTATTCTTAAACATATATATATGTCTTTAAAAACTAATTTTATTATTTATTTATTATATAAATAAATTACTACATCAGTTATTAATTTCATATATATTATATTTTAATAAATATTTTATTTATTTATGATATATACATATGATGTGATACTATATTATTTGATAACATTATATGAATTCTATGGTAATAATTGATGAACTATTCAATAGAGAGTTATAGTTTTTTAGTTCTTTATTTGTTAAAATTGTTTTAAGTTAAATGTCATAAACTATTTAAAGCATATAATTGCTATTTCTCTATTAAAAGAAAATGATAGAATGTTTTAACTCCACTACTGGAATAGTGACCTGAAAGCAAATCAAGTGGCTGTAGCGTGTGAAAAAATTTCACACAAGCGAACTCACCGTTTCATTGTAAACTTCCTCATACCTTCTTGCACGTAGCACCAAAAAAAATGATAGATTTTTTAAATATTAATAGAAAAAAAAGGGTGAAATACTCACAAAGTCTTTATACTTATACATTTTGTTCAATTTAATCTCTATATCCAAAATTAAAACAATTTAATCTTTTGATATTAAAAATTATTTCAATTTAGTTTCTCTCGTAATAATATTCAATTTTACCGTTTAAAGAGATAACGTGCTAACATGACACCAATATGATGGCGTGCAATACCACATGATATCGACGTGATGACGTGGTAATGCTACGTGGCACTGATATGATGATATGGCACTGACTGGCATGCTGACGTGTCGATGTCACGGGATAGATAAATAAAAAATTAAAAAAATCTGTGTCATGTAATAAATACTAAATTGAACAAAAATTTATAATACAAATACTAGATTAAATAAAATTAAGGTGTTAAGGGATTAAATTAAAAAATATATTTGAAAATGTAAATCTTTAAGTAGATAATACATGTACTTGTTAATAAGCCAAATGTCTAAGTGTAAAAGATTTTTTTTTGTTAAAGAATATATATAATATTTTATCATTTGATTATTTGATTCTAAAATATGTGTATTAATTTATCTTTTTTACAAAAATTAAGTTTGAATTCTCCTTATATAAAAAAATTTTGAAAAAAAAATCATACTTAAAGTCAGATTTGAATGAATAAACTTGTATTTTGNCAACTGTACGCACATTGACAAAATAGATTGATTTATTTACAACTTTTATAATTTATAAATAGTCATTCTTTTAGAATTATTCAACTCTTACATAATTTACCTTTTATTTAAATTTACTCAAAATTTCTTATAAAACGATTTTATTTAAGTTAAAAACCACAATCAAATTTTACTAAATTTAAATTTATGTTATTAATTTGAATCTATAAAAAAATTATAAATACAAAATAAAATGATACAATATTTACAATTATATTTAACTTTATCAATTATATATGCAGTCTTTAATCTAAAAAATTTCAACATAAAAAAAAAGCTAAATACCCAAATAAGCCCCTAAACTATATCAAAAAAATCAATTCAGTCCTTATCTTTTTATTACATTCAAATAAGCCCCTAAACTTTTGTTTCATGTCAAATAAGCTCCTCTCCCTAATTGTTAACTAACTTCCATTAGTTAATAGTACATGTGACACTTTTATACCATGTCATCTGCCATGTGACATATGATGTGGCATTAAATATTGTTGATTATGATTGAATAAATAGGCAAAAAAGTAAGCACACAAATCCTAATAAATAATATTTAATGCCATGTCATCTATTACGTGGCAGATGATATGGTATAAAAGTGCCACATGTATCATTGACTAATGGAAGTTAGTTAATGGTTAGGAAAAATAATTTATTTGACTCGAAATAAAAGTTGAAGGTCTTATTTGAACAAAATAAAAGAATAAAGGCTGAATTGATTTTTTTGACATAGTTCAGGGGCTTATTTGAATATTTAACCTAAAAAATATATAACCTGAAATATTAAGCAAAATAAAGTATAAAAAATAAATAAAAAATTAAAAGGATGGAGTCAAATTTTATGGGTGTAATAAAAGATCTATCATGTCCAAATTAAGTAAGTTAGACCAAGAAATTATTTTTATAATCATCATTAACTCTATATCTCTTTTGTTTTTATTTTTTTAAAAGAAAAAAAAAAAAAAAAAAAAGAATGAGGTTCAAATATACACAAATGCGAGCTGTTTGATCCTTAAAGTAAAAGAATTAAAAAAAATCCAAATCATAATATAGATATGTAAATATGTCATCATTGCTCTAATTTCATAACAATTAATGGAAGAATTAAACTTCAAACTAGAAAAACATAAAACTATTAAGAAGACTAAGTGGTGGCTAAAGAGAAGATTAGCGGAGAAGAAGACTAAAGGATGGCCAAAGAGAAGAGTAGTTACTATATATTTATAATTATGAAAACCTTAATTCTAAGCATTTTTAGGATTTGTGTAAATAATAATGTTATCTTTCTATAAGTATATATCTAAGATAAAATATTAGAATTTTTTTTTATGAAAATAAAATTCAAACTTAATTTTTACAAAATAAATAAATTAATATTCTTATCATGAAATCAAATTATCAAGTAAGAAAATATATTTATATATTTCTTAATATTATAAATCTTATACATTTAAATATTTAGTATATTAATAAGTATATGTATCAACTATTTAAATATTTATATTTTAAATATTTTTTCAATTTAATTCTTAAACATTTCAATTTTATTCAATTTAATCATTGTATTATCAATTTTTATTTAATTTAATCCTTATAACGTGGTATAATTTTTTGTCACATTATTGTCACGTAGTATTGTTATGCCATCATGTCGGTGTTACGTCACCAAAATATGTCACGTCAATGACTTATCAATGTTGATGTTATTTTTTTTAATGGTAAAATTTGATGTTGTTAGAAGAAGGAACTAAATTGAAACAATTTTTAAAATCAATAGATTATGTTACTTTGATTTTGAGTACAACAATTAAATTAAACAAAATATATAAGGTAGTGTTGGTATGAGAGAAGTGGGAGTACATTTTTGTAATGTATCTAATTAAATTATATTACAATGTTTTTTTTGCAACAGACCATTGTAATGTAAGATTGCTATGCAATCATACTACAGTCAATGGATCTAATGTGATTACAGTCCAAAATTAATGCAATTACATTACTTTACACTTTGCAATATTATCAAAGATATTTTTACTTTTTAACTTTATTATTTTGTTAAAAATATTTTATAATGTTATAATTAAAATCAAAAATATAATATATGAGTTAGAAAATAAAATAAAATGTGAGAAATTAAAATCTATATAATATAAGTAAAAGAAATTAAAATAAAATATATAATATAAAAAATTATATTAAAGAAATAAAAATAAAATATATAAGATTATAACAAGACACAAAAATAAAATATATGACATTAAAAATATATGTAAAAGATGATATTATATAAAAATTAATAATAAAAAATATAAATATATTTAATTTATATTTAATAAATAAAACTAATTTTAAAAATTAACATTACATTTCTAACAAAATATTTATAAACTAAACACTATAATATTATTTTTTTATATTTTAATTATTATTTTATTTATATACTAAATATTATAATATTATATTTTCCATAATTACATTACCTGTAATTATTAAAAAGTAACTAACCTCACTTAAGTACCGGCTATTTTGATAAAAATGAAAAACGTAGCGGTTCGGACCACCATTTAGGGTTTTAGGCTATATAACAAAACCTTTCGGCTCTCCGCATTCTGTTTTCGTGAATTTTTTTTCTTCTTTCAGTAATCAGTTTCACCTTGTATGTATCATATCTTCTGTTACCTATTTTTTTCAACTCAGCTTTTTACGTTCTAATGCTTTTCTTTTTCTCTTTCTGTTAAACAAAATTTAGATAAGAAGGCAACCTTCAAGAATGATATCAGCAATTGCATGGGTGCCAAAAGGGGCGTCAAAGCCTGAACCAGAAGTGGCTGAGTTACCTTCCAAAGAAGAAATTGAAGAACTGATTAAGACCGGTGCTTTGGAGAGAAGGTACTCTTTTCATATTTACCTTTTTTTTTTTGGTTTATGTTTATGTTTATTATTTACATGATAAGATAATTATTTAATTTGGCTATCTCCTTGTTGTTTCAAATTAAAAAAAAAAAACAGAAGATACTGGAAATGGGAAAAGTAATCACTGTTTGTTGGGTATTTTGTTTGAGTTTTTCCAATAAAAGAAAAAAAGGACTTTTTCGAGATAAGCATAATTTATTTGTTTAATAATTGATGCAATAAGAATTAAGAAATTAACATTTGGTTTTATTTGCATCCAAGTATTTTTAGGCTCTATTTGGTTGTTAACTTTGTTGCTTGCCTTTTTGCTCTTAGTTTTTGGTTGTTCAACAGGTGCTAAAGATAAAAACATATGATTAAAAATGTAACACATATTCAAGCATAATTGTTCTAGTATATAAATGTAAATTCATGTTTTTTCTTATTTCACAAAATTGCTGTTCTCTTATAAGTTTTAATTGTTTCAAAATGTTATTTGAATTTCTATACAAATACACTTTTTACTTTCTACTTTTGGAAGCAAAAAGCAAGTAGCGAAATTAACAACGAAATGGAGCTTCAGTTGAATGGAGTCCTTTTATGGGTATATATTTAGTCAAGTAGTATGACATTAAGGTGCTTTTGGGATATATGAGAAAGAAACTAACCATTTTCAGATACCAAAAGTGAGTTCACTGGCATAAAGGAATTGGATTCATGCTGCCTTTTTAATGGTCTTGTTTCATACAGTGAAGATAATGGTAGTGAGGATGAAGATCAAGATATGGATGCTGATGCTGAGAAGCAAACCGGTGAAGTTGCCCAAGCACTTGCTGTGGCAGACGCCCTTGGAAAAACTTCCAATAACAAGTCAGGGGCACAATTAGAAGATCTTACAGATGGGTTGAAAGAGCTTGACATGGAAAATTATGACGAAGAGGATGATGGTATCTCTGCTTGAATGATTTACTGGTTTTATTTGCTTCTTCCATTTATTTTGTTGTTTTCAGGAATAGATGACTTGTGGTTGATCTTGAAACATTTCAAATTTGTAGATTTTGATATTAATTATGACTGGCTGTGCGTTGCTATTTGTTTGATGTTTGATATATATCTAATGAAGCATCTACTCATTGTTGATGTCAGGTATTGAGCTATTTAGCAAGGGCCTTGGTGACCTTTATTATCCAAGCAATGACATAGATCCATATTTAAAGGATCAGGATGTAAGAATGAGAACTTCCATATTATATGGCCTGGTTTTCATAACTTGTTTAGCTTCTGACACTAGGAAAATTTTTAGGATGATGATTCAGAAGAGATTGAGGACATGACCATTAGACCCATGGATGCTGTCGTGGTTTGTGCACGCAATGAAGATGATGTCAGCCATCTTGAGGCATGTTACCTTTTCTCTCTCTCTCAAAAACTCAGACATGAACACCATGGACATTCATTGTGCACTATTTCTATGCAAGCAGGTTTGGATATATGAGGATTCAGACGATGGTGATTCAAACATGTATGTTCACCATGATATCATCATTTCAGCATTTCCCCTTTGCACTGCATGGCTTGACTTCCCACTTAAAGGGGGAGAAAAAGGTTCGACACTTGTGTTCGTATTTTCGTTGAAAGTTTTTGTGGGTGTCTTTGTCTATGTGTGTCTTTGTGTGCAAGTGTGTTTCGAAGAAGTAATTCATTTTCAGTCTTGTTCTGGTGAATTTATACATCCTAATTTCCTAAGGCTTTAGATTAAGTGGGCATGGTTGGATGTTGTTGTTTGTTTTTGGAATCTTAGACAGTGGAAAAATCATGCAGCTATATGTTTTCACTTTCAGCAGATGCTAGTTCACATTTGTCCACTTGCTCTTCCTTTTAATTGCAGGGAATTTTGTGGCTGTTGGTTCAATGGAGCCGTCGATCGAAATATGGGACCTTGACATTGTATGTAATTGGAGATGTTAGTCTTTCTTAGGCCATGGGTATGAAGTTAATGAATGACAAGTTTAGTCAAAATCCCATATTGTATTTTACTTTTCTCAGATCGATGAAGTGCAACCATGTGTGGTATTAGGTGGTGCAGTGGAGAAAAAGACAAAAAAAGGAAAAAAGGTTCACTACTGAATTTCTTCCAGACTTAATGCCCTTAAAACTTTCAAATTTGTTCAGCTGTTTCTTTTGTAAAAATAGTTCGTAAGTTTATAGTGGAAGCACTATTTTCTTGTTTTCTTTTCATGAATGTTGCTTTTTCTACTCCTGGATACCTATATGCATGTTGGCAATGGTAACACTTGCAACGTGATAAAGCACAACTCTGTGGTTCATCTCTAAGTGTCTACTGTATTTTAGTTGAAATTTGTTGTGTGAATTAAACTGTCATTTTGAGTTGTACATTTTATCACGTGTTTTTCTCATAAATATGACCTTATTTTGGCAGTCTGTCCCTTTTTGACACTTTCACCAAATAAATATCATTTTAGGTATCTAGGTGAATGCTATCAGGGAATAGAATGGAGTGTTGCATAGAAGAGTATCCCTTTGTTGGATGTATTATCTGTAGATAGTAAATATGGCTCCAATTTGTCATTCAAGTACATGTTCCTGTAGGAACAATACATATGTGGTAGTAGAGTTTCTCTTGGCAATGCACATGTCAAGGGTAGTATTATTTTGTCTTCTTTTAATAGGGAAAAGAAAAAGGAAAAAAAAGGTGGTTGTGCCATGACGGTGTGCATATGAAAGAATGTTTTTAGATAGTAAGCTTAAATCTTTTGTTGCCAGTACAATTAAGAATACAGGGCCCTGTAATCATGAGCTAGCTAGTTCGGTTTTTTTAACTCTTGTGGTCTCTGAATTCAATGTCCTATGCATAGAGGAATAACATCAAGTTATTAGTCTATTATGAACTTACTCGTTAAACTCTACTGCCATGCCATTACCATGGGGAGGTCCTGTAAAATTAGAAAAATAGCTCAGCACTGAGACCTTAGAAAGCTTAAGACCTGATTACCTTTTTCATAAAAATTGGTGTGGGTCCTTTTGTTCTTTGTATGCTGCTTAGTATTTTTCGCAGGTCTATTTCGTTTGATTTGGAAGAAAATTTGACTTGAACTTAAATGATATTTATGCCATATTTCATATATATATATGTTTCGTGATTATTGGTCTTTTAGGACATTAGGCACTAGTTTTCATCACTTCTCTCTCATAAATCTGTTAAAAATATTCATACCAGTAACTTTTAATAATCATTCCAGTTAATTAATTATTTATTCATTTTCATGCCTTGCTTTGTGTTAGAAATCACAATACAAGGAGGGCAGTCATACTGGTCCCGTTCTTGGTCTTGCTTGGAACAAGGAGTACAGGTTATTTAATCTTCCAGGTTTTGCCTGTTCTTGCTTTATTGGAAATTTATGAGGAATTTAGCTCTTCTTATACTTTGTTTTGAAAAAAAAAAACAGCAATATCCTTGCCAGTGCAAGTGCGGACAAACAAGTTAAGATTTGGGATATGGCTGCTGGAAAATGCAGCATAACCATGGAGCATCATGAGGACAAGGTAAGAATTTAGTTTTGCTAGCGCCATACAAGTTGTCTTCTATTTTTTATTCATTCCTCTGTCTTTTCCTATCGCTGAGTATTTTGCTATGTCTGTCTGTGTGTATATAGACTGATAAAAATCTAGTGAGCATAAGAAGCATTGAGATGATGTAGTCCTCATGTGTGGCACTTGCCAATTTTTCATTTTCATTGTAAAGCATGAATGGATATTAAGGCAAAAGATGGTTGGAACTGTGCAAGTGGTTAATTTGTAAAACCTGTTTATTTTTATGTTTTGAGTACACAATTTATGCTTTGATCCTTTAGTTTGTTATATTGGATGACAATTATATATGAAAACCACCACTGTAGTTTTGCCTTCTATAGCAATCTCATTACTTTAATCAATGTTGAATTTTGTTATTAATTGTTGCTATAAATTCAAAATTTCTTCTTTGTAAACGTTACAGGTTCAAGCAGTTGCTTGGAATCACCACTCGCCACAAGTTCTTCTTAGTGGGTCTTTTGATCGTTCGGTTGTCATGGTAATTAAATTATTTACTTTGCTTAAAATTTGTGCATGCTTTCTGCTGTTCTGCTGAAGTAATTTGTGTTTTTTTTTTTTTCTCCTTTAATTGCTTTCAAGATATTGAGACTTATATTGTTACCATGTTATACATTGCAGAAGGATGGGAGAGTACCATCTCATTCTGGTTTAAAGTGGTCAGTCACTTCTGAGGTTGAATGCTTGGCATGGGATCCACACACTGAGTACTCATTTGTGGTGTGTGCTTCAACCTTTTACCTAGGGCTAATGCCTTAGAGATGCTGCTGCATTTATTTGATTTCTTTCATTTAAAAACAGAGAGAAAGCCTATCTTTGCTAATTGGATGCATATTAAGATATTTTTAGTTTTAATCAGGTGAGTCTTGAAGATGGTACAGTCAGAGGTTATGATATTCGAGCTGCCAAATCCAATCCATCTTCTGAGTTGAAACCAAGTTTTACTCTCCATGCACATGACAAGGCTGCTTGCACCCTTTCATATAATCCTAAAGCACCAAATGTACAAATTTGTCTCTTCCTAATTCCTTGGTCAGGTTATTTGTTTCCTATGCATGACACTTTCTTTTCTTTTCTCTTTTTTTTACAGCTGCTTGCAACTGGATCCATGGATAAAATGGTAAATTAAAGTTGTCTTTTAGTACTGTCATGTAATGTGGAAAGATATGAATAGTTTAGGTGGTTTCATTGATTGATCGTTCATTTACTGCAGGTAAAACTTTGGGATTTATCAAACAATCAACCTTCATGTGTTGCATCCAGAAATCCTAAAGCAGTAAGTGTGATTATGGGGAAGCATTTGAGAAGCCTTGTGTTATTTTTTGACTACTACAAAATGTATTCATTCTCACATGCTGTTGTGATGTTATTAGGGAGCTGTCTTTTCAATTTCCTTCTCAGAAGATAGTCCTTTTTTGCTGGCTATTGGAGGCTCAAAGGGAAAACTGGGAGTGAGTGGAAATGTTGCAATATTATGTTTTACTATTATTGAAATTTGGTACTATTAAATGGATGGTTATTAATAGTGTTGATTATCATGCAGGTTTGGGATACATTATCTGATGCAGGCGTCTCAGGAAAATTTGGGCACTACAGCCAGCCGAACAGACCCAAAACATAACTGGGAAGGTGAAAGTTTTTGTTGTTTCTCTGAGAGTTTGTATTTATGTGAGGAACAGTTTCCATGGGTTGCAAGATAAGTTTTCATGGTTCTGAAATTATTTTTATGTTGTTTTTGCCCCTATTTTAGGGAGTATAATATATAATTCAATCCATAGAAATTCTGTAGCTGTATTATGCATGGTTAAAAAGGTCCAGATATAGAGGAAATGAATGCTTTGCTTTGAAGTTGAAGGGAAGTCTCTAAGATGATTCGAGCTTCATTTCATAGTGTTGTTGAACAAATGACAAAACATTTTCCTTATAGCGTGAATAAAGAGGCCTGCGTGAAAGCTCTGCATATCAACGAGCTTAACCTTTGGGCTTAAGCTAGTACCAGTTGTGAAGACTTCGGTTGACTTGAAAGGTGAACAGAGTGAATCATAACCAAGGCAAAAGGTTAAAGTCTACTTAAAAATATAAACGGAGTCCATCTTTAGGAGCTATACTTGTAAATAAAGGTCAAGTTGCTTTTACAAGTTAGCTTTGATTTACTATAATAATTATAATTTTCAGGATTTCAGATTTCTATAGTTGTTTCCTTAAAGTTTTACTAACTTGTTTTCTTTGTACGTGTCAAAGACGATAAGTACTGCATCATTGCGCCAATTTCTTACTCTTTTCCGTTCAAATTCGTTTCATCCAGCGTCTGCTTATAAATTCGTTCTTCTTGCTTTCGGTCTATACTTGGAAGCCTAAATAGCAAGAGATAATGTTTTCACTGTTGAAAGAGCTGCCTTCCATCTCCACCCTCTTGTCCATCTATGCATCCGTCTCCGCCATGGCCATGCTAATTCGTACAATATGTAACGAAGTGATCCCCAAACCAATGCGAAACTACATTTCCTCTAAAGTCTTCGACTTAGCCTCACGTTGCCTTTCCTCTGATTTCACCTTCATTATTGAGGAACGTTGGCAAGCTGTTAATAACGAAACATTTCGTGCTGTCGAAGCCTATCTGCCTACCAGGATCGGCCCCTCAACGGATAGTCTCTTGATTGGGTCCAACGAACCCCTGAACCCCAGAGCACCACCCAAACAAAGCATTCCCGTCGATTGCAAGATCATCGATGAATTCCAGGGCATGCGCTTGGAATGGACCCTTCGTTCTACTGACACCAAAAAATACTTCCCCCGCGAGAAAAGATATTTCCGTTTGGCTTGCAAGAAAGGTGATAGAGATAGAGTAATGCAAAGCTACTTCCCTCAAATTGCGAGAAAAGCAGAATCCATCTTGAGGGAGCGTGAGACCCTCAACATCTATACCTACGATCAAGAATCTTCCATGTGGGAATCCACAGTTTTCAAGCACCCTGCAACCTTTGAGACTCTAGCTATGGAGCCAGAACTGAAGCAGTTGGTAAAGGAAGATCTTGACTCATTCGTTGCAAGAAAGGATTTCTTTGAGGGAGTTGGCAGGGCTTGGAAACGAGGGTACCTTCTTTACGGTCCACCAGGGACAGGGAAATCTTCATTGGTCGCTGCAATTGCAAACTACTTGAGATACAATATATACGACCTTCAAGTCCAAAGTGCTCGAAGTGACGCTGACTTGAGGCATATCCTCACATCTACCACAAACCGGTCTATTCTCCTTATTGAGGACATCGACTGTGGCACAAAAGTGTCTCGTGATCGTGCCAAGGTTCAAGATGATCAACAAGATAAGGAGGATGAGCAACCGAATCGCATTTCTTCTAGTGATCCTGGGGTAATTATATGCATGATTCCCTCCCATTGCTTTTTCAATTGTTATTCCCCTTTCCAATATTTCATTTTCTGGCCATTGCAACTTGTGACTTCTCAAATTTAAACTGTAGGAAAAATGTTATGCTTCAGACTTATGAGATTTTAACAGAAGCTTTATTTTGTCTAATAAATTTCTACATTTTGGATATATTCACATATAGATATATTGGTGATTTAAATAAAGGAACGAACCTGTAGGATTTGGGCCAGTGCCACCCTGGCCCTGCAGGATCAATCTGTGCAAAGCCTGTGGCTAATTATGTTCCAGTTTACTACTATAACTCTGTATTGGTGTTTCTGTTTTGTTCTGATCATTGCAAGTTTACTTGTCATGATTTTGTAGGTAACGCTGTCAGGATTACTCAACTTCCTTGATGGCTTATGGTCGAGCTGTGGGGATGAGAGGATCATCATCGTCACCACAAATCATAAAGAGAAGTTGGATCCAGCTCTGTTGCGCCCTGGACGAATGGATGTCCATATTCACATGGGCTATTGCACTCCTGCTGCGTTTAGAAAGCTTGCAGCCACATATCTTGGAATCAAACACCGTTCTTCCTTTGTTACCATCGAAAATCTTTTGCAAAGCACGACAGTCACTCCAGCAGAAGTAGCACAGCAGCTCATGAAACGCGACGAGCCTGAAGCTGTACTTGAGAGTTTTATTCACTTCCTTGAGGCGAAAAGGAATGAAAATGGGGAATCTGGAGCTCAAACTCAGAAACAAGATGGAAAAAATGGCTGAAGATAAACTCTTACCTTTCGTCTAATATCAATGGCCCTCCTTCTATTGGTATCCAATAATGTAAAAGTAAATTTCCGCTTCAGTCTGTGTGATTATTGAATTCCTGACGATACCTTGCTTTTGGTTCAGTTGTACCTGAAGATTTGTAATAATAATAGAATTACTTGAGAGTTGAGACATGTTAAAACAAGGATGGCCTCAGTCTAGGCCCAGCCCAAACAAAAAATGTACTTGTGTTCAAACTCCAACCAAGCTTGTGATTCTTTAAAGGTAAGCCTGCCTGCTCATCATAATTGAATTTCTTATATAAAACTCAATATATAAAAACAAATAATCCATATAAAAGTAAATAGGACATTCAAATATATATAATAATAATAATAATAAGTATAGTATATTTCATACATGGTCTCTTTACACAAGTAGCTTCAACTATATAAACAAATAAAACTCTAGTACTATATAAACAAATACTTAGATTCTGTGGTTTTAGCTATTGAAGTAAGTTGTTCACATGGTGTTTTTGCTGCTGTTTTGGTATGCTTTAACAAATAACAAAACTTAAGGATCAATTTATGCATTGAATTATAAAGGATATAGAGATTGCAATTATTAGACTGAGAATGATGATGATGATGGAAAGAGAGTGATGAAGGGATGATCAACATCATCATCATGTATGGGAATGGTGATGGGCATGTCGTGTATCATTTTTTCGTAGGTTGCAAAAGGATTAGACCCACAAACACCTTTAGAAGCCAACCTAAGAAGATAATGTGATCCCATAAACAGCTCGTTACAGTCAATCATTTGCCCATCCTCAATTGTATGAATGTGGGTCCTAACATATCCTCATGAATCACCAAGTTATTTAAAAAGGAGTTCATCTAACCCTTTTTTTTTAATTTATAGCAATCAAAATGGGGATAAAAAAGGCTGCCTGCTAGCTAACATATTGAGATTAGGCAAATACCTATTACAATCTCTTGTCCTAATCATTCCAAATATTATTATTATAATAATAATAATAATAATCTAGGACTAATTTATCATTATTGTTCTAGAATTGTGTGTCTCTAGGGCAGGGGGAGGGGGAGGGGGAGGGGG
>NC_030850.1:7331728-7412708 GCF_000208745.1 Theobroma cacao
GGGGGGGGGGAAGGCTTTCTTCGTAATAATTAAGGATGTGCCTTAATTATATGTTTAAAAATCAGATGATCTATGGGCCTAAAACTTGACAAATGCATGCTTTGCTTAAGGTTAAATGAAGAGTAAATGATGGCCACAATGATATGATTTTCTGCTTTGTGGTTTAAGATTCCATTCAGTTGTTTCATTTAATTATTTGAGTTCTTCTTATTTGCTTTTTGCTTTCAAACATACTGAAAAGTAAAAGTGAATAATAAAAAATATAATGAGTAAATTGTTAGGATTCCTAATTATTTCACAACAGTATTTGCTTTTATATCTAAACCTATTTTCTACCCTTTGCTTCAAACTAAAAAAATTAAGAGCCAAAAGTAACAATAGTTAGGTATGGTATCTATCTTCTGTAGAAATAATGAATATCTTTGTCATTTATTTATTTTTATTGAAAAGTCATTTTTTTTCAATTTTTGTTATTATTTTTGACAAATGACGGATAATTGAATAGATTTTGTTTCAAATATGCTAGTAAACTCATATATAAAATTTTATATTTTGATATAGAGAAGAAAGAAAAAGATTTTTACGGGTCATATTCTTATTAAAATACAAAATTAGTGAAAGAAAATCTTGACTGTCAGTAGTGAACATAATAGTTGCCATAGACATAAAAGGAACCATTTACAACATCAAAAATTTCCGATTGACTCTGTTCAATTTTGTTATTTGATATATAAATTCTGGGTTCGACTCCACCCTAATAAAAGAAATAAATTTCAGGTGTAATTTGTTATGCAGTTTGACAATTTCCAATGCATAGCATTGTCTCAAGTAAACAAGACCGGGTCAAGAGGGTGGTCAGAGAATAAAGTCATCGTCAGTGGACGCCCCCATTTTTGCTTACATTCTTGGACCTCAGTCTGTCGAAACAGATCGATAATTTACCTGGTAAATTGTAGACTACCCTGTTGAAAAAGAAATCTTTAAAGTATTTACATGTTTCTTTCGAAATCTTATATAAATTATCAATACTACTAAGTCAATAAAAATAACTAAGGCGATCGAGCAATCATTGTATAAGATTTTGTATGATGCTTACGTAAAATAATAATCCCTTAACCAAGTCAAATTTTGCTCTAACCATTTTACTACTTGACAAAACTATAGGTTTAAATAATATAAAGTCTTGGAATTACATCAATTTATGCGATTGAATCTTTATGTTTTTATTATATTTAAAAAAATTTTATTCATATGAATATCAACACGTGACATTAAATTGATAAATGTAATTTTGACTAATAGCATTTAGTTAACAATTAATAATAAAAGAGTTTATTTAATGTAAAATAAAATACTGAAAATTTATTGAACGTAATAAGAGTAAAGGGGTTACATTAAAATTTTTTTATAATTCATGGACTTATTTGTATGAACTCATTTTTGCTATCTATATATATAAAAGAGATAAAAAAAAAAAAGAAGGAAGGGCAAAACAAAGTCAAAGGCCAAAGCACTAATGGGTGTGAAAAGATGGGATTTAAGGCATCACAAAGTCAAAACACATGCTCAACGTTAAAAGCAATGGCCGCCATGATGTACTATAAGAATATATATTAACTATTAAGTGCTCAATTAGAATTAGGGTGTGGGAGGAGGCACAGCCATTAGTTAAGTAAGATAACCAAATAAAGCTTGTTTTAATATATAACTATAATTTATGTGATAAAGGGTTTAGGGTGAAATGTCGCAAACTTTAATGACGTCGTTGCATATGAGAATTAGTACTAACATAATTAGCTGTTCGCCGCCCTTAATTACTTTTAGGATAATTATCAATAAAACCTATTCTTCCTCATGTGGTCCATTCTACTCAATATGCTTCTTTGGCATTCAATTTAACGTTCCGATTTATTTGGTTGAAAATGACTATTTTAGACACTATTTAATTCATCTTTTTATTTTAAAAAAATACAAATAAAATCTTATATCATATTATACACAAATTTTTTTAGATGATAAAATGTAAAATTTTATTTTGTAATTGGGGTCGCATTTTAATTATTTATCTAATTTAAATTAATTAAAATATTGATTTTTATTTTTTTTATTTTATAATCACTGTAATGAAGCATTATTTCTTAAAATTATGTATAAATTTCATAGTTAATTCTTAGTGAAAAATGAATTGGGAGATTTTTTTCCTTTTTTGATTTTAATAAATATAGTATAAATAATTAAAACGTACCCAATATATTAAAATATTTAGTAATCAGTAAAGGCGGTGTATGATGAGGAAATTGGTGTAACAAGTGGAGACGTGTCGTCCGATCCCAGCCGACCTCCTTTATGTACCCTTCCTAGCCTAGCCAAGTAGCCATCGTGAGCTACAAGCTGCTGCCTGATGACATGGAACATTTATCGAAGCCTTGAAGCAAGGGCCTGATCGGTCCAACCTATCCTTCCGCTTTGGAAACAATACGAGAGAATCACATTACACCTCAGTCCTAATAACCTAGCGAAATATCTAATCGTGGTATCTGAATTAAAATAAAATAATATTAACATAATTATAATAATTATATAAATTATAAATTAAATCAGTTTAAATTAGTCATATTACAATTTTATTTTTTAGATCGTTAAGTTAAGAATCTTATATATATATATCGTTAATGTCTTTGTAGAAAGACATATTACTTAAATTGTGGATTAATGTTATTTATCATGACAATTTATTTGTTATGTTATCTTGTCACATCATTAATGTATTAAATTCTTACAACATGTTTTATTATGTCATTTGTTAATCAATTACATGTTTTATCACATCATTTATCTATCACATATTTGTTTTATCAAATCATCTTATCATGTTAATTTATCACGTCACCTAGATATACCTACACCTTCGTGAAGTCCTGTTTTTGCTAAGTTTGATTTTTTGGTTTAGACTTTGATACCTATTTCTTCTAATTTTGATCGTAAGACATAGAGAGTTGAATTTTTTAGGCTAATTACAATGTGGATCCAAAGTATGAGAAGTTTTCTAGTTAGGCGTAGACGTTGACACATTGTCACAAGGGACATTGTTCAACCTTCACGTGGGGTAAATGAGGCTGTTGCCAAGTTTGCAAAACACCTTGAAGATAGAGATAACAAAAATCATCATATCATTTATTAGTTTTATAACACATCTATTCACAACATTCATTTTCAATATGCTAATTTTGAGACAACAAAGGAGATTTAGTCATTTAATATCTTCTAATGTGACCAGGTATAAAACTTATAGGCTTACTCATTATTATCAATTGTGAACCACTATTCACAATCTAAAACAAGAACTTGACCAATCAAGAAATAATTTTTGAATCTAAGTTCAACCTTTTTAAGAACAACTTATTCAAGCTAAAATTCATAAAAATCATGTTCAAAACTCAGTATTCTCATATTATTAAAATCCTTCGAATTGATAATAAAATGAAATATCAAGATTTTCACTTCTTCAGTTACTTGGTCAGAATGGTACTATGGTTCACCTTTTTGTTACTTTCCATCTAAATTCTTTTAATTTGAAACTATTGAAAAATTACACTTTTAGGAAATAAGGATTATAAATTCTTTTATTTCCATCTATCCAAACAAAATATTAGACTAAGTCACTCACCTATTATCATAACCTTTTTTAAATTTTCTTTACACACCCAAAAAAAAAAAATAATAAAAAGATGAGCTATTTGCTTTGTTGACTTGGATTGAAATTGATTGTAGTGGAAGAAATTGTCAAACCCCATCCGTACGGGTATCAACTTCACATTGTGAAATGGACAATGGCCAACTTGTGCAATTTGTACGGTGAAAAATATAATCTATGAATATTAGTAGCAAAACTTTTTTGTACAAAGCCAAAGATTAAAGACTTTTATAACAATCGTTTTTTTGGGCATGAAGTCTTATTCAAACAAGTCTTTAAATTAAGTACCACTTTACATGATAAAACTATATATTAATCTTTGTCAACATTTTAGGTAGTGCTGTTGATATAAATTCAACCTCATCTATTAATTTATAAGTTTCCAAACTACATTTTTATAATCATATTTCCTCGTAAATTTCAAGAATTTCGTCTAAATTTTATATACTTTTTATAATGATCAAATACTTATTTGAAGATATAACATTTATCAAATTATTCATTTCATGTTTAAATCTACTATTTAATTTAAACAAGGATGCCAATTAAAGAAAAATAGGTACTGTCTCAATATAATCAAATCCCACCTTTATGTAAAATTTTTTTAATTTTGTGTTGAATATTCTCACATTATGCTTTGGTCAGTCTATTTAATTTTATTTTTCTCTCTCTCCTTTTTTATTTCATTTATGTCAAAATTGTTTGATTATCATAATAATAGTAATATTTAATTTTATAGGTATTCTTAAAAGAAAAAATACATTCTCATTATTTATCCCCTCTTAGGGAACACAAAATCCTCTCTCTATAAACTGCAGTGTAACATATCCATCATCCTCAAGTGCTTGTAATTACAGTTAAAAGGTTAAATTTGCTTAAATAGAAAGATAGATGAATTACAATGTTAATTACAGGCAATTTACAAACATTAGAGGACAAACAAAATATCTGGCTGCCGGCAGTACAGAAATAAAACCTTGTAGTTTACACATTCATCTTATTAATTAGAAATAAATTAAGAGGAACAAAACAAGAGAGAAAACGAGCACAATGAAACCTGAGACAAACTCAAAAGGTCCACTTGGGAGATCAGTAGGGAAGGGAGAATCAATAAATATGTAACAACTTGCTTTCTATTGTTTTAATTAGAGATGCATCATAATTAGAAGAAGCAGGCTGCTCATAATTCCCATCCAGCACAATGGCTTTTTGAGTTGGGGTTTTTGTTGGTCTCTGATCTGCCATTTTTAGTTTTTTATTATCTTCTTTTGTTTCTTGTTTGCAAGTTAGTGGTAATAAAGAATGCCCGACCATCACTGCCATCGACTTTTTGTAAGAGCCCAGCAGATGCAAGTTGCTAAGCTGTATACTTGTATTAATTTGCCCATTTGTCCTATATGATTGCTACGCTACCCAATGTTGCAAACAGATAAAAAAAAAAAAAAGGAGGAAAATTGAGAATTCATGGGATAATTTGATACACGAGACTTCTCAAGATCATTTCTTACAAAGGCTTAATTGATAGAAGAATTAGATAAAATTTCAATTGCTAAATCATTAAATAAATATGCCCTAAATAAAGATGTATCGATCCTCTTCTTTGTTTGTCTAAAGATTAGAATCTAAATCCCATGTTTAAATTGGTTAAATTATTTTCTTTTTAATTTCACATGAACTTAAAAATAAAATCACTAATTCATGCTTAATGTGCAACATGTGAATTTGTATTTGTCTTTATATAAAATCAAGGAGAAGCCAAGCCAATAAATAACCGCTTTTGGACCTTGGTAAAGCCGGCTTGATTTTTTGTCCCCCGAGCATATCCCGTAACGCTCGTATGAAGATAAGGTCGGTTTGTTTATTTATTGAGCTTGTAAGTGAAGGGATATGATTTCAAGTACCACCTTTATAGTGACATATTTTATATTATATACTAAAAGTAATATATTTTAAAAACTTACATAAATTTTTATTTTTAATTAAATTTTTTATATTTTATTTTGAAGTAAAATAAGATATTATAACTAATTATTGATTAATTATAATTAATTAAAATATCACTTGTTATTTTTATATAATGTAACACTAACATGACAATAATATAAAAATGAAATGTCACATGATCATGTTATTATATCACATCATCAGATACTATAATATATCAACATCTCTTATTAGCACAATGTGATAAAAAATAACAATTGATATTTTAATTAATAATAATTAATCAATAAATAATCTTAAAAGCTTAGTTAATTTAAAATATAAGTATTAGAATATAATTAAATGTAATAAATAAATAAAAATTTATTTAAATTTGTTTGAATAATTTTAAATTTTTTTTAATATTATGTCTAAATAAAAGAGTAATTTTCAATATGTTGGCTTTATTTTAATGATTGTAACTACTATTTAAATTTTCCTATTAAAAAAAATTAAATAATGGTTCGACGATTATTATTTCCCTTTAAAGATAAGACTCAATGTTCAATCCCGTGTGCCTCCTGGAACTCTGATTCTACCAAATGAAAAAGAAAAGATGCCTCGATAATATCAGAAATAAAAAAATAAAAAAATTCTTTGAAGATTATATGATACTTTTGGATAATGATCAAAATTTTGTCTTCTTGTATATAAAACGCAGAGACCAGGCATGCATTATGCAATTATTAGTATTAATTTTTTTTTAACTTGAAGAATAATTATGTTGCCCACGAAATTGAAGTTATTAAGCACAGAAGAGAATCCTCCTTAAATATTTCAAAAGAAACAAACAACCCCATTTGTTGCAATCCATCTTAAACCAATATTTATTAAATTTAATTTAGATTAAACCTCATCCTTCATTGATTAAAATAAAAAAGAAAATGTTTTTCCTTCTTTCTATACTTCATTTGACACTTATGTGACAATCCTTTAATATCGTAATAGAATTTAAAAACTTTACTGAAAATAATAATATTGAATTATTTATGTACTATTTGAAAAGGAAATACAGCGAACTTTTACCTATCATGTCAAGTGAAAAGAAAATGATGCCTAAAATGACAACAATCAGGAAACAAAATTGTGAGATGTGACTTTAGCGCAGGCGTATAGATGACGTGGCAAAGGGAGGCGGCGAAGGTGTACACTAAGGAACTGCCGTTAACTCCACACGATCATTACTCTAAGAACATAAAACCAAAAGAAAGGGCAACCAACAGAATAAACAAATAAAAAATGATAAAAAAATATTATCATGAATACCAAATCCAAATCAAGGTACCAAACCACACGCTTCGTGAAGCTGGAGAGGTAGCAATTAGGTGTGTTACGATCAGATTATGTTCGAGTCGAATTTTGATCATTTTAAATTTTCAATTATATTTAAAATTTAAGTAATTAATGTTAATGAGAATTATTACAATTTAAATTCACATTATTTCGATTCCAATTTGTTGAATTTAAATTCATTTCACCATCTCCGTTGTAAGCCTCTCCTTTTATTTATTTTTTCCCTCTTTATTATATCCAAACTTTTATGGTTTATATAGTTACGTGTGTAGTCCGTTTTAAGATTGTACTCCATTTTGTCTAATTATTAGTGGCAAAAAGGGGAAAAGCACAATAACCCATGTAGATTCCCTCCTTTTTTTTGACAACCAAGCTGCTGCTACATGCACGTTGTCAATCTGATTTATCTTTCATCTCTATCTGCCTTTTTCAACAGTGAATCAGATTATTGATTAAGGTACCACTATTATTCTAGACTTGTCCATAGGTGTCGGATCCACTTTTATCTCTTCGTTCTTTTTAAGGTCTCGCTTCGGTTTCGATTAATTAAAGATTAAACAAAAAGTATTATTTATTAGTATAATAAGTCAGTTCATGTTTAGTAATTTATTTAATTCTCTTTTTATCATGTAATAAGTTTGTTTGTTTGTTTTTTTTTGGGGGTAAAAATATGAATGGATGCCTCACTATTTTCAGTCCCTCATCATTAGTAGCTGAGCTAAGCATATACGTTAGAACTTAAAAACGAGTGATGGTTACTTGGCTTGGATCAGAGACGAAAGAGACAGAGAATAGCAAGTTACCACGCGTATGAGCATTTATTAACTTTATTTTTGTTTTTTGTTTTCTAAAAAAGGTTAAAACATAAAAAGAAGCCACGTCATCCCCACCCTACCCTACCCTCCCCCTTTTATCCAACCACCTCCGGCCGTCCCCCAAATCCCCCACCCCCACTCCGCCCCTTCCTTAGCTGTTCCTTACTGTAGCCATGGCCCACTCATAAACAAATATAATAAAACAATTTTCTTTCTCTTTCTCTCTTAAGTCGTTCTCTGCATTTCCTATCGGTTTCCTCTTCGCCATATAAAATCTCAACGTCTTTCCCAAATCAAAACTTTTCTTCTCTGCATTTCGTACAAGAGTCTCTCTTCTTCTTCTTCTTCATCTTCAATCTGGTAGAGGAAAAAAATTATATTTAAAGAAAATGCCTGCTTGGTGGGGTAAAAAGTCAAGTAAGAATAAAGAAGAGAGTCCTCAAAATCAAAGCCCATGTGGCACTACCGTCGGATTAATCAAGTCTTCACCTAATAAAACCGATGCTGCTGCTATGGTGGCGGTGGCCGTGGCCGGCAGCCGCGGTGGTGGTAAAAAGAAAGAAGCAGCAGCAGCAGCAGCCGCCGCCGACAAGGACAACAACAGCAACCGCCCAAAGAGCTTCGATGACGGAGGAGGGCTTCTTTTAAGCGCCCGTAATTCGCCACGAGGCAGCAAGGATTTTGTCGCTGTTGGTCGTGGGTCATCTGGGTTTTCGGGTTTCGATTCGGATTCAGGGGAGAAAAGGGGGATTCCTTTGCCTAGACCATCTGTTTCGTCGATGCAAAGTGATCATGGAGTCGGGTTGGGATCTGGGTCGGCTTCAGTTTCTAGTGTTAGTTCTAGTGGCTCTTATGAAGATAATCAGACTGCAAATGATCCGGTTCAATTCCAGGCCTGCAGGTTTTTTTAAATCTTCATTGAAGTTACTTTTAAAATTTTTGGATTCTGAAGATTGAAAGTTTTTTTTTTCTAATTTAATGGGAGCAGTTATTGATTAATTATTAAAAAAAATACTTTTTCTTTTCTCTCTTTTTTTGGGTGTCAGAGTCTGATTGCTTTTTTTTTTTTGGTGGTTTTTCAGAATATCCATATGGGTCTGCCATCTGTTAATTTTTTTCAGCTTTTGGAACTAAAATGCTCTCTCTTAATTTTTGTGTTGTCAGAGTTTTGTTTAGTTTGGGTTTGGGGGGTTTTCCTCTTTTCAGGAGAATACGAGATTTGGATTTTCTCAACTTATGCGGCTCAAACTTTTTTAATTTTCATAAATTTTCTCGCTGAATTTTAGGACTATTAAAACATTGTTTCCCCAAAGGCCAACTTTCTTACGATTAAGATTAATTTCTTTAAATTAATCACTAATGCTTTTGCGAATTGAAAATAATTCTTGATTGACAGTGTTGGATGCTTGCATCTATAAATAACAGAGCATATGTTCGTAATAAGCCTGAAGTTCTAATTTGTCATATGTTATTCAGTTCTTCACACACACAATTAAGCATTTCTATAATGGTTTTCAGAGAGCTGACATCAATTGAAATTTCAGGCCATATATTGATCCCAGAAGCCAAGGTGAAATTAGAATGAACATGGGGTCGAGAAGCCCCGGTCCAGGGTCGAGAGGGGCAACCAGCCCAACATCACCTCTTCATCATCGATTGTCTGGAGTGAGTCTCGAGTCTCCTACAGGGAGAAAGGAAGATGGGAAGTCCCAGTGTCATAAGTTGCCTCTTCCACCAGGTTCTCCTACTAGTCCTTCTTCTGTCTTGCCTAGCACAAGAACTTATGGAGTGAGTGAAAATACGCCTTGTACTCTGTCGAAATGGCGAAAAGGGAGACTCTTAGGGAGGGGAACCTTTGGACATGTTTACCTTGGATTTAATAGGTAGGACTTGCTCTCTGTGTAGGTTAATTATCACAAACTGTAAGAGTCATTAATGCTTAAAGAGTTTAATCTATCAGTAACAGATAATAGCTGTTGTCATGCATTCATGGTAACTAATCTGCTAATATGTGACATGAGAAAAATGTTTAACAAGCATCATGATGCCCTCAGATTTTCTAAATAATTAGCAGAGACTTGGTTACCGGTTTTCTCCATTATGCTTCTCTAAGTATTGTGTATCCATGTTTAACAGTGAAAGTGGGCAGATGTGTGCAATAAAAGAAGTTAAGGTCGTTTCTGATGATCAGACATCAAAAGAATGCCTCAAGCAACTGAACCAGGTAATAATTTTGACTAAATCTCTCTGAGTACATCATTATACATTATCTCTGTTGGATCTACTCTCTGGTATCCTTTAACAAGTTGATATTGAAACCCTTACCAGTTGTTACATTTGATTGCCTGGTTTTGTAACCATTCTTGATATCAACAGGAGATAAATTTGCTGAGTCAGCTTTCACATCCAAACATTGTTCGATACTATGGAAGTGAACTGGTATGGTTTTATATTCTACTCTTGAGGATATGACATGCACATGATTCTGATCATTGGAATCCTCCTCCTGACACCAGTTAGTTGGCCCATGCTTTATATAAATCCAATTGCCATTTTTCCAGGGTGAAGAGACACTCTCGGTTTACTTGGAATATGTCTCTGGTGGTTCAATCCACAAATTACTTCAAGAATATGGTGCCTTTAAGGAACCTGTTATTCAAAACTATACAAGACAACTTCTTTCTGGGCTTGCTTACTTACATGGAAGAAATACAGTGCACAGGTAATTGTTTGTAGTTCTTGTTATGGACACTTGGTCATCTTTTGTGTGGAAATTCAGCTTCATTTGTGTCTTATGTTTTAAAGCTGTGGGTTTTGCGTTGCAGGGACATAAAAGGGGCAAACATATTAGCAGATCCTAATGGTGAAATCAAGTTGGCAGACTTTGGCATGGCAAAACACGTATGTTATCTTATCTCATCTTGGGGATGATGGGCCTCATTCGTATACTGAAGCTTCAATATATTTCAAAAATAGTTGTGGCTAAGAAAAATAAGTGTCTAGAAAATGATATTGATATGATGCCGAATTTGATTGTCATGAAACCAGAGGTTAGAAAGAATGCTTTTGTTCTAACAGTTTGTGGGGATCTATAATCTTTTCTCCCTACTTTTGGTCCTTTTTTTCCCCTGTTAATGATCAAGACAGGCCACTGATTTTCTTTCTTTCTGATCCAGATAACAGCTTGTAGTACAATGCTTTCGTTCAAGGGAAGTCCTTATTGGATGGCACCTGAGGTATTACTTTTCCTCTCTCTCTCTCTCAACTACATGAACACAGAATCACTCCCTTTTTCTCCACACTAGAAACATTTTAACTGCTATTTTGGGTGCTAATTGTTTTTTCCATTCAGCATCTTCAGTTCTTCAAGGTATGGCTCGCTTATGTGTGTATTTTTCTGATCTCAGGTTGTCATGAATACAAATGGCTACAACCTTGCTGTGGATATCTGGAGCTTGGGTTGTACTATACTTGAAATGGCAACTTCAAAACCACCATGGAGTCAGTATGAAGGGGTGCGGCATATGAATTCCAAACATCTTATAGATTAATGTCTTGCTTCTGGCTAGCTCTAAACTGTTTAGGATTAAACCTTACTATTTTTCTGGATTCAACAGGTGGCTGCAATATTTAAAATCGGAAACAGCAAAGATGTTCCTGATATTCCTGATCACCTTTCTAATGAAGCAAAAAATTTCATAAGGCTTTGCTTGCAACGAGAACCATCAGCACGTCCTACAGCCTTGCAACTTCTAGATCACCCTTTCATTCGGGACCAAGCAACCACAAGAGTTGCTAACATCAGCATAACCAAGGATGCATTTCCTTACACTTTTGATGGAAGCCGCACTCCGGTATATATTCTTATGATGCTTGTTTCCCTTTCTCTTTTCTGATGGTTTTAATTACACTGTTTGCACAGACTATTATATATATATAATGAATACCTAACTAGCCCATCCTGAACTGATTGAATTAGGAAACGCTTATTGGAATAACTTCAGCTACTTGGTTTTAATACATAAATGTCATAGCCTTTGATTATATGTAATGTTGTCTGGAAAAAGGGATACTGCACAAACATAACTCTACTGTATATCATACCAGTCTAGATTCAGGTGAACTGAGAGTGCCTACAAGATAACCTTACATATTGGAATCTATAACTGAATGAAAGTTATGGATCCAATTATTACTCTTGTTGAATAGAAATCTGCTGGTTTCATGTGTCTGTTTTGGGTACATGAACAATCATTTGATCCAGAATTCCATATTGGTGTGTATATAAATGTTACTTCATGCTAGAATGATACACATAGGTTGGCAACTATAAATGCTAAACTGTAACAGTATGTTTGGATATCATGACATCTACCATGGTTTTTATGAAGTTTGCTTATCAGTAACCAAAGCTGAATTTAAGCTAATCTCTTTTGTCATGTGAACTTTCTGAGCAGCCCATACTAGAGCTGCAGTCAAACAGGAATAATATCCTCTCATTTGATGGAGATTATGGGACAAGGGGAGTGTCTGCAACATCAAGAGCTTTGAGGAGTCCAAGGTACTAACAATATTGTCTTACATTTCTGCACTCAATATATATGCATGAAGTTGTAAATTAACTTGCCTATCATGTATTCATGTGCAGAGATAATGCAAGAACAATCACATCTTTGCCTGTGTCTCCTTCTTCAAGCCCATTAAGATATGCTCCAGCACACAAGAGTTGTTTTTATTCTCCTCCTCATCCAGCTTATCAGTTTGTAGGACAGAGTGGTTACAACTTTGGTGACTTCTCTGGGAGTGCATTGAGAACAAGTCCAAGATACACTCATGATCCTTGGCTTGAATCTTCACAACTAAAAGTCCAAACGCCAGGCACCTCGCCAAGAACGAGACCTATTTGAGATCTTGTAAATAGCAACAGGATAAATATCTTTTTCCCCTATATCCAAAATGCCAATGAAATGAAGGGCAATCTCAATTTTCCTAGCCGACTAGAACAAAGTGATTTGTATTTTTTAATTGAAGGCTACTTGAAGTGGGAATATTCGGGACAAGGGGACTTTTGTTGGTCGGGAAAGATGGAGATGCTAGGGCACTTGATCTTTGTAACAATCTCTTGTTGATTGTTGTATATTGGAAAGGTGGTCACTGCGTTTGTAACATTGACGCTGTTGTATAGTATTCATCACGTGCGTAATACCATCACTTGTCATCAACTGAACAGATTGAACAGGTCCTGTAATACCATCGCATTTTTACCTACAGATTCAGAAGGTCGTGTTTCATGCTCTTAAATATGTTTTCATTGAAAACTATCAGATTGCCTATCAAATCGGTCATGTCTGCAAATATCACACTGCGGGCCGTACATGGCACTCCTCGTTTGTTAGTGGGGATTGCGTTTGGCCAAAGCCATTGAATCAGGGTTATGAACGTGGTCAGGTTCCAGGATAACCCCAACGTGACAAAATTTGCAAAGCAGCCGATGAGAAAGGCGGCTCCATAACTAGCATGCTTGTGGTATTGGCAAGTTGCTTAACTCATGCTATGGCCTTCGCTTTCGGTGGCATTTGGGACAAGATGCGGAATTAAATACCTGTGGCAGATTGCGCTGGAACCTTTTATCTATTAAAGTAAACTTTGACAACGGGTGTGTGAAGGGTGCAGCCCCTACCCCTAGGGTAGGCCACCACACTTTGAGTTGTGACGGGAATCATCCTTGTAAAAGTCAAAAGCTTTTTTCTTTTGAGATTTAAGAAAAGAATTTGAATCCTGCTTTTAAACAAGATATTATGTACCATCCAAAATCGAAAGTATTAAACATTGTCATATTAGAACTCTCCCATTCAATTACTGTGTTTATTTTTGCTCCATGGTTGAGATTCCAATTCAACATCTTTAGGATGGGATTGCTTTGAACAATATAATTTGGACAAATTTGTCTTTGACTTAATTAAGTATTTAACAAAATTATATTTTAAATATAACATTAAAAGATTTACAAACTATAAAAAATACAAAAAACTTAGATTTAAAACCAAAATAAAACATTATAACTCTTTGAAATTAATAGCGAAAAGAAAGAAAAAAAAAGTAATAGAAAGAATGCCAATCACTTTGTTAGAGAAGAAAACACATTACAAATGATTTTTAAATGATTTCAAAACATTACAAAGAGCAAGGCCTCTTTGGTAGGGTTGAATTTGGTTAGAATCGATTTCATGTTTTTTATTTTTGAAAATGAGAATTTGAACTTAACTCGTAAATATGTATACGTACCACTTACTCAAATAGGAAAGAACAAATCAAGTAATTTTTTTATTTTAATTGAATCACGTGTTAAATTAGATTTTATACCTTTAAATTTTAAAAAATAGTAGAGTAGTAATATTTAATACTTATTGTGTTGGTTACAATTTTTTTCCTTATTGTTGTCATTTATGTAGTTTCAATTTAATCAAATTTCAAAATATCAAATAAAAAATTTTCTAAATATGAGTCAAATTTTTTTTGATCAATTCGGTCATTATTAAGTTTTGATCAAAATGAATAATTTGTAAAAAAAGAAAAATTATGATTTTATTTAAAAGTATTTATGGATTAAACAAGATCCATTGACATTTTTAAAATTTAAATATTAATTCAATTCTTCCATTTAAATCCGTTTAAACTTATTTAACTTAAATTTGTTATTAAAATCAGAAAAAAAAATTTATATTAATGTTTTAAATATATATTCAAATTAAAATTAAAATTAAATAAAAATTATTGTTTAGAATTGAATTTGGACATAAAATCATATTTAAAAGTCGACCCGATTCGAGTTGGACCCGAGGACCTAGCAAGCTGCCCCGACACCTGGTTTGGCAGGCCGTGAACAGGTCTAGTTTGACTGCCTTTAGCAACCCTAAATGGAATATGCACCACGTTATTATAAAGTTTCCTTAACAAAATCTCAAAGTTTAAAAATTTAATAATATTTCAAAATAAATATTTTTAAATTATTTTTTAACTAAATAAAAATATCTTAATAAATACATATTTTAAAAATTTTTAATTTTTAAATTTATTTATTAATAAAATGACAATGTTTATTTCACTAATAATATATAGAATTTATATATTGATGATCTGTGAAATATAAATTTTATTTTAAATTATGTAGAGCTCAAAGTTTATAAATCTTATTTTAAATTATTAGTTGAAAAACTTTTGTCAAAATTAATTTAGTAGACTATGAATTAACTATTTAGACATGATATTTTTCATCTCATAAATTTAATATTTTACTTTTTTGAATTTAAAAATTTTAACTTCTATTTAGTTAGTACTTTTGTTATTTACTTTTTGTTTTCGAAAATAAAAATAATTTCTGAAAATTTTAAATTCATTTTGTATTTTAGTATTCAAAGAAAGTCGGTTGTAAGCATCTAAACAGTAACCAGATGCAGCTGATTCCTACTCTCGGTCTCTTAAATTCCAGTGTTCCACCGATTCCAGATTAAAAATTTCCCTCCCTTCCTTTGGAAAGCTTTGAGGGAAAATCGAAATAAAAGAGCCCCAATTTCTCAGACCAAAGAATGCGAATTGTTCAGAGGAAGAAGAAAGAAGAAAGATGCCAATACAGATGCCCAAAGGGCTGCCTTTCGCAGTGGACACATTCAGTCCATCTTCAAAGAGAAAGAGGCACCATTTCTTGACCCATGCTCACAAAGATCATACTTCTGGCATTTCCACTCATTTTTCTTACCCAATTTACTCTACCCATCTCACCAAATCCCTTGTTCTTCAACACTGCCCTCAGGTTTTAGGTTTTTTTTTCATGGTTTTGTAGGACTTCACAAATTTTTTTTTTTTCCCTTTGGGTGTCTGATTTTTTTTTTTTTTAATCTGTGGTTTGGCAGCTTGATGATACTTTGTTTGTGGGAATTGAAGCGGGGGAATCTGTTGTTATTGATGACCCAGATGGGGAGTTCCAGGTTACAGCCTTTGATGCTAATCATTGCCCTGGTAATCGATGCTTTTCTTTTTATATTTGTTTCATTGATTTCTTGTTATATATTATAATTTTGGTTGTCAGATTTTCTGTGTTGCGGAGGGGGGGATTTTTGTTCATTGTTTATTTGGTTACTGGTTGGTTTCTTCAATGATTTCTGTGGTTGGTTGAATTTTGAAATCGAGTTGTTTTTTAGGGATTCTTTGTTGATCACTTCTCACTATTGGGGTACTTTAAATTTGATATTGCTGATCGTTTGTTTCATGAAGGCTGTATAAGTTAAAATTTTGGTTTTCTGTTGTAGGTCTTAATAGTGGGAACAATTATGCAATTGTAACTTTGCTTATTCAAATTTATGCCACTTGTTATCCACTTTCAAAAGCAAAACGTCTTTTTTGAGGCAACATTAAAATTTATTTTCTTGGATAACAAACTATGCATGATTTGACTTTTGTATGAAAAGGTTATGTCAAATTGGTGCTATATCTTTTAACCATTTGTCTCTTATAATCAATTCTGGTTTTACTTTTAACCATTTTCTTTCGCTTTATAGTAAAGTTTGTAAAAAAAGAAAAGTTAAAATGGAAATAGAAAAAAGCAACCAAATGGAATTTATAATGGTTTGCATCCTACGAAGAGTAAATACGTATATGCTTCTCAATATAAACTTTCTTCTTGTTTAATATGATGTTTGTAATGTCTACAAATCAGGACTTATCATAATGTATTCTGATTGGTGTTTTGAGGATAAAGAGTATTGGAATTCTGGTATCATGCAACTCTCATTGAACTAAAAGGAGAATCTCTTCATTATTTACTGATAACTTTTGTGTAAGAATTAATTGAAACATCTGATCTGTCTACTTGATAGTGTTCACTTTGCTCTTTTGAGATTTGCTTGTTGATTGTGTTTGATTTTAATAAATTTAGACATTTGAAACTGGTCCTTCCTCCTTCTTGGAGGAAATAGTTGGAGGGGAGGGGTTGACTTGGTTTGATATATTTCTTTATGTTTTCAGCTGCATGCATGGTCTATGATCAATTGGGAAAAATCTATTGACGGATTGTATGAACTTCAGGTGCAGTTATGTTCTTGTTTGAAGGCAATTTTGGTAACATCTTGCATACTGGAGACTGTAGACTCACCCCTGAGTGCCTACAAAATTTACCTGAGAAGTATATCAGCAGGAAGGGAAAAGAGCCACTATGTCGTCTTGATTATGTTTTTCTAGACTGTATTTTTGGTAGATTCTCTCAAAGTCTACCCAGCAAGCAGTCAGCAATCCGTCAGGTAGTCTTAGTTTTTTGGTAATTCATTTACATTATCTTGTCAATGTAGGCATAATGGGAATTTAGAATGTTTTGCTTTCATTTCTCATGATTGCATATACAAACTTAAGGAACATCAATGAGGTTGGTCTATCATAAGCTGACACTATTTTCTTTAGTCACTGACATTTCCACAGTGTGTGGGGTTGCAATTCCTCTTCCTGTTTTTGTTGTGAACTCTGATATTTTTTAACTTAAAGGGAATAATTTACTTTGGGTGTTAAACATTGCTTTTATCTAGTAAGGCACTGAAGCAGGAAAAGTACACATAAGCAGGTGGTCCTCTTTGTATTTATATGTTACGAGTAACAAAGTAGTAAAAAACTGATAGCTTTTAACCTAATTCCTTAATAAGCATGATATCATCAACACAGACAGTGGCAATATGTTTATAACAACACAATTAGGCTTCATCCAAACATTTCTTTGAAAATATTACTCTATTGATTTTTTTTTATTCTTTTGTCATTTTTTGATTACTCTTAGTAAGTTGTAATTTCACAAGGCTATACTCATTCATATTGCGCTTATCTTCTGTTTGTACAGACCAACATATGTGTGCCGCGATGTTTTAAGTTGATGTAATATTTTATATCGATGAAGCAGGTTATCAATTGTATATGGAAGCACCCAAATGCACCCATGGTGTATCTGACCTGTGATCTTCTGGGGCAGGAAGAGATTCTGACCAGCATTTACAGAACCTTTGGGTCCAAGATACATGTTGATAAGGCAACTAATCCAGATTGTTTTCAATCTCTGAGAATCATAGTTCCTGAAATCCTTTCAGAAGATCCATCTTCCCGTTTCCAGGTGTTTGGTGGTTTCCCTAAATTATCTGAAAGAGCAACAGCCAAGATTGCAGAGGCCCAAGCTAATTTTCAGCCTGAACCCCTCATTATACGACCTTCAGCAATGTGGTACGCATGTGAGGAAGAGCGTTCAGAAATTGATAGTAGATGGAAGATAAGATTTAATGAAGCAATAAAGGATCAGTTTGGTGTTTGGCATGTCTGTTACTCAACGCACTCATCTAGGGAAGAACTAGAGTGGGCTCTGATTCTTCTTGCTCCTAAAAGAGTTGTATCAACAACCCCCAGCTGCTGGGCTATGGAGTTGGATTATGTTAGGAAGCATTGCCGTGATACCAAAATAAGTTCTGATGATCCTCTTTGGAAGCTTCTGGACATTGATGTGGACGCTTGTCCACAAGTAAATTCACCCATTAAAATTGTAGCTTGTTCTCCCATGGTTGAAGGGCCCACCCAATCTTATGCAGAACTGGAATTGCGGCCTATTAATGTATCTTCTTGCAAGAAAATGCTCTTGACTTTGTCTCCTCCAAGCAAAAGGCCACCTGTGACACTGTTTGGTCAAGCAAGAGTTGGTCTCCGTGATTCTAGTATTGCACATGAGGCAAAAATCATATATAAAAGAGACAACCCTCCATGTGTTGTCAGTAAAATGGAGCAGGTATCTGTGATCCAGGAGGACACCAATGATGATTCTGGGAATAGATTACAAAACAAACTGGTGGCTGAAGATGCTGCATTGCAATGTAAGAAGTTGGTGAGAAGTGAACCTTGTGAGAAAAGATCAGAGAACAAGCTAGACACCAATGATACTGTTATGCTGAGTGAGGAGATGAGAAGGGAAACTTATTATGAGTATATATTTGAAAACGAGCAGGTGGATGAAACTGCAATGCTATGCGAGAAGTTAACGAGAAAGGAAATTCATAACAAGTGTTCTTACTCCATTGGATCTTCAAAGAGCTATAGTGACAGCTTTCGAAAGTTGTACAGGTCAATGAATGTGCCTGTGCCTAAGCCTCTTCCCTCTTTGGTGGAGCTTATGAATTCCAGCAAACGGTCCAGGAGAGTTTAATTCTTGGTAGTCCTGTGAAGATGACATTCTACTGGCTTTTAATTCATGCTTGCCTGGTGAAAATATTTGTTACATGCAGAATGTTCCCAAAAACAGACCACCAGTTAGTCTTGTATCACAAGTGGGATCTGAATGTGTTTTAGGTGAAGCAGGGCAAGCTCCCATGGGGTCTATGCTTCTATGATCGAACCATTAGGCAGCAACTGCAAGCAGTCTGCAATGGTGCCTAGCACCATTGTTGTTATACAGAAATTCTTTCCCCTCGGAATAAAGGGTGTGAGTTTTATTAGTGATGATACACTTAAATCTTATACTGCAAACAAGGGGTAGGAGAAATTACTGTCGTTGTCATTCTTTTATGTATTCCTATTAAAGGAGTAGAGCTTCGGAATAACGTAATGTTGTTAATCTATATCCCAAAAAAATGTAATGCTCTTCTTTATACATATGTCATGTAATCAGTATCAATTTATAATCTGATCACAGATTTCCTTAAATGATCCTAAATTAGTTGTTGATTTCCACTCTTCACCTTCATAAGAAATTTATTTATTTTTCTTTCAATTGATTAGGGATGACCAATGGATCCGAATGTGCTGCAAATGAGTTTCCCTGGCGAAAGTCATTCAACCATGGATACTTTCGCTTGCTTAATGCACAAAAGATAATTCAACAAAACAAGTTTCCATTTCAACTGCGAAAAGAACTTCTGAAGTCAAAAGATTCTCACAATTTAACCAAGGATACTTTCGCTGGCTTCCAATGATCCTCTAGTTAGATAATCAAGGGCAGCTGCAAGGGTTTCCTCATCCAATCCCTCCATCTTCACCACTGGCTCATAATCATCTCAAGTGACAACTTGATCCTCACTCTAATTTTATTTGTTGTTTTTATTGCATGAGCGATCTCACCAAGTTTCTCATCATCTACAGTTTTATCAACATTTTTCCATTTTACGGTGAGATCTTGGTTGTGAAGTTCCCATAGATGAAAATGCTTTTGCTTTCACCTCTTCCTCAACTTCAGTCTACAGGCATTGAATTAGCCCCCATTATTTTCCTCCAAATCAATATCAGTAAGCGATTCAGCAAAACTTCCTGTTATAACTAAAAGCTTTCAACAACAATAACTGCAAAAGCTAGTACTGAAGCATGCAGTTGCACCCATAATTGATGCACGCATGAAATTATTATCCATCTATACGAAAAAAATATATCATCTTTTAAAAAAAAATTAACAAAGTTTTCAAATTGAATAAGAATAAACAATCCTTTAACAATATTTCAAAGAGTTTTCACTTTTCCATTCTAAACAAGAAATTAGTAACAAGAACAAGATCATAATGAATACTTGTGTTGGCCAAGTATAGATAAGAATTCTTGATTGTAAAGGGAAGCCTTTTGTAACGGATAATGGGAATTACATTGTCAATAATTTGTATTTGAAGAAAGATGTTGGGGATTAATTGCAGGTTGCAAGTCAAGTATTTTGGAGGATTTGACAGTTTTGTTGAACATGGCTTGTTTCTTGATATGGCACTACTGTCATTGTTATGTTAGGATTGTGAGAGAGGCGCTAACGAATGAGTTTGGATGATCTATGATATTGTAACTTTTATTTTACAGTAGTTCCTTTCAGGTGGACATTAACCGAAGTAATGAATGAATGACACAAGTCTATTGCATTTATACACTGCCTTTCTTGCTTTCATAAGATATGATCTAAAACTCGTGGTGAGTTAGAACCATGTTATACCATGGAAAGGGAGAATCAATGGAATATGCATCATTGAAAGTTTGGGATTCCACTTTTGAAAACTGGTTCACAGTCTCTCGTAGTCGAGCTTCTCAGACTGCAAGGAAGAACATGAATCAAGCAACCGTGGTTACTATAAATGCTTCCAATTAAAAAAAAAATGTACAACAACCATTTTATTCAGCAGTTTAGTTATGTGTGACAGCCAAAAATAACAACCTCCGACTGCTGAGTTGATTGTTCATCCACTGAATTAGCCAAGCTAATATACTGACAAATTTTTTTTGAGTGCAGGCAGGCATCAAGCTTATTGGAACAAGAATTGGCTATAATTCTTGAACCTCTATTACTGAACAGGTATTTTTGTAGTGAATGATACAGAAGTTATAGAAAGCTTCTTTTTTAGACTTTGAATAAGGTTAAGCTATTTTGCCAAACTAATAACCTGGTTGACTTTGGTTCATTGAGTGTGAAGGAGCTCAAGCGGTTAACAGTACCTTGATAAGCATGTCTGTAGGAAGCCAAGCAGGTGCTGTTGGGATGCCAACCCATGCAACCTGCAAAAATGATGCAGAAGTTACAAGCTCATTAGACCACATTGCCATATGCTTCAGAGCTCAGAAGGAAGCCTTTTTGGGCAGGAGAAACCTTAATTTACATACTTTCTGGTAGAGAGCTAGCTAGCCCTTGGTTCTTTTAGTAATCATCCCAGTCTTTAATAAATATTGAAAGTGGACCAAAATAAAAAGGCAAAGGTATGAAGGAAAATTTCTTACAAGTGCATATTCTCCAGTCTCAAAATTACGTAGATCCAGGACCTAAAATGCATCAAGCAGGTTGTAAAAGATTTAATGGCCTCTGAGATGTCCTACTGGAAATAGAGGAGAAAGTTTTCTAAAGTAGCACCTCACCGCGGTCTTCATATATGTAGTCCAGGCCTTTGTAGTAAGGGGGATGCCCTACGGACAGATACTAAACCAAAAACCAAACATGTCATTGTTGCTGTAATCTTATCCTGATGCTAAGCAAAATTAGATACAAATCCAAAGAGCAACTAAACAAGGATGCTTATAAAGCTTAGCTTCTATATAAACTCTTTATCAGAAATAAAAAAGAAAAAAGGAACATATTACTCCTACTCCCTCCTTACTTTCTTTGTTATATAGGAGAAGCATATATGTTGCCTAAAATGTTAGTTATGCTCATAGTTTTGTCATCATTTTTCATGCTTAATGCACCCTGTCCTTGCTGGTTTCGACATTAAGACATGAAGGCACGGAAGTTCATGTAAATTCTTGTCATAGTTTCTAAACACCGACACAACTGTTGATGAAAAATTAAATCTATTGGGACAGTCCTCACAATCAGCTGTATGTAACCTGCGAATTAGATGACAGTGATGAAGCTGTTTAGACAGATTTTTTGCATCAACATGATAGCATCAACAAAAATTTGTATGGATCGAAGAAGCCATGGGCCTAGAGGAAGAGAAACTCACGCAACTGGGACAGTTGAAATGCTAGAGGAAATTCAACTAGTACGATGATTGATAACAAACCAGCTGGAATTATTTCTTATTGACTGTCTACTTTCGATTTCTTGCACTTTCACCAATCTGTCCCCCATCCCCAGTGTCAAATAGGAGTAATAAAAACTTAGCTTTGGAAAATTTAATCACCATGGAAGAAGATACAACAAAAAGAAGTGAACCCCATAGCAAAAATCAGCTCATTTCCACTTACATTAACACTGTTGAGATACTTCTCTTTGTCCACCCTCACAATCTGACCTTTCTTCACTGCCCAAAGAACCACACTATCACATAAGGAAAAACCACTCCTATCATTTCAAATCAAGCAACTTCATTGACCATAGTTCAAGGAAGTTTCAGAGAAACTCACTGGAATAGACAGGCTTTTTGGGACGTGGCTGAGCTGCGGGGGTTTGAGGTTGAGCATTGCTAGACCCTTCAGCGTTTTTGGTCTGTGTAGTAGTAGTAGCCTTTTCCTTTTCAGGTTCAGCAGCAGCAGCAGCAGCAGCTTTTATGAGTCTAATTGATGAAAACCGAAGATGGTTTCTTCTTCTTAAGGTTTGTGGAAATGAAGAGAGGCATGAGAAAGAGGCGTGCGAGAGAGCAGCAGCAGAGAATGCCATGGAAAAGAGACTACTTCAAAGTGAAGGTGCGACCTCTTCTCAGTGTCTTATAGATAGACAGATAAGAGATGATGATGCCCCCTTGTTTCTTCGTTTCATTTCTAACGGCCAGATTTTCAAGACAAAAATCTGTTGGTTCCCAGTAAACGTGCAAGCGACGTTGACGAAGGTAAACGGCTACGTGGGTTTAAGTTTACCTGTTGTGTTAATACAATCAGTTTGTTAAAAGAAAAAAGTGTTAATTTAATTTGAAATATTATTATAAAAATATTTTTAATTACATTAACAATAAATAAAAAAATGTCTAAGGACAGGTCGCACGAAACATGGGCTTAAAAGTCAAGCTGTGTTAGTCCTGGCCAGAGTGCGCCCAGCCCGGCCATGAACACATCTACTACAAGCAAGCCTCCCCGAGAGACAATCGTAGCTACCTTCTGTTTAAAGCCCCAAACCCCAACGGTTTCTTGATAAACTAACTTTTGAAATTACAATAAAAGAGGTTCATGAACCATAAGTAGAGCAAGAAACAGTATGAATTTGTCTACTCTTCTTCGTACCTCTCTCCCTCATCCTCATCTACCCCCTCTTCACTCAACTTCTTCCACCAGGTTCAACCCCCCCCACCCCAACTTCCATTACGTTGGAATTCTTTAAGCTAAGCATTTCTTCAAACAGATTATGGTTTTCTCTCTTTTTTTGGTCTTTTCTTCTTGTGGGTGTTTTAGTTTCTGTTGTTCGGTTGCAGGGATAATGCTACTGAAAATGTTGCTATCGAGGGTCGTAAGATTAACTTCTCGGTTAATACGAGGCAGGGCAAAATGGTGCCAATTCTCAAGGATTGTTCGATTCGGATTCCTTCTGGACAGTTGTGGATGCTTCTTGGTCCCAATGGTTGTGGTAAATCTACCCTTTTAAAGGTACATTCAGTCTCCCATTGGGTTGTTTTTTTTGGGTGTTAGAAAATCAATGTGGATATAATTAATCTGAAAAAGAAAAATGCTTTTGTACCCCACCTGATGCGATAATAATTTATTAATTCAACTGTAATAACTTAATTATGAATTTAGAGACGCAGTTGAATTTTTCTGAAAACCATATGATTAGGGAGTGCAGATAATTGGGACAAAAGTAGCACTGTGGCGGGGCAAGCAGCATTGTTCATCTAAGACTACGTGTGCTGCTATTATGTGTTCGCAAAACTATTGCTTTTCTTTTAGTTTTGAAAATATAGACTGAATTATTATGAGCTGCTAATATGGTGAATCATGCAGATCTTGGCAGGTCTTTTGACCCCCTCAAATGGAACTTTGTTTGTTAGGAGGCCAAAGAGTTATGTATTCCAAAATCCAGATCATCAGGTTGGTTCTTTTCATTGGGAAAAACTCTTTTAGATTGCTTTATGTTTTGTGTTTTGTTCTTGGATTATTTTTCTTAATTCTAAACTTGTAATGAGTTGAGTTTTTGGGGCTCTTATGGCTGGGATGTTATAGTTTTTATAACCTAGATTTGACCATGGCATTGCAAAGAACCATATTAGTGCTGTTAGATGGTTAAACGTGGCTATTGTCATTCATATTTGGTGATTAAAACAAGATGAATATGCTTAGTTGTTGTTTTAGGAAAATGGAATGTAAACTACATAGGGATTCTTGTTTAAGCTTGAAGTGGTTTTAGACTTTTAAGGATTAAATTATTAACCTAATTCACTTCTAAGAAGCTTCTGTGACTATGAGGCTGCATTTATTTGCAACTGTTATAGAAGGGATCTTCATGTTTTGAGAAAGTTTAAGGACTAGGAAGATACGTGGTCTATAATTTTCTTCCAGAATCTATTTTGTATGAAGAATTTGAGACCAGTATTTTATAGTTCTTCCGTCTATTGTACTTCATTGGTTTTAAGCGGATAAAAGAGGCATGGCATCCTTTTCTATACCAGCTACTGAAGTTTTTGTACTGGCTCCTGTCTGATTTATTACACTGATAGCTTCAATAGTCATGGCATTTTTTTTTAGTTTCTTTTTTGGTGTTCCAGACTTACTAGGCAAGTATACAGGCCATCTTTTCCACTCCAGGCTTCCCTATTAGTCTTTGCTCATATTGTTGTGGTCTTGTTATGTTGGCTGAAATTTCTGCATGGTCTTTTAATGCTATGCCTTCTCCATTGTCTGTTCAATTTAACATTTCTTACCCATGTAGGAAGAGCATGAAATTAGTATTTTATTGAAAGCTGCAGGAGGGCGAGAAAAGAAGGCAGGTATTAACACGACTAGTCTGAGATATAGGAAGGTAGGAAAGAGATTAATGACCAGTTGTGGAAGCCAGGAAGCTGCTAATATAAATGTTTCAAGAAATGTTCCTAGAAAATGAGGAAGAATATCTTGATACATAAACAAAAGTCATGCCACCTTATAGGTTGTGAATCTAGCCTTAGTTCATTCTATAGGGCCAGTCAAGTGGGTTCTCTTATCCCATATCTGCCAGTCTAGCAACTTGATTTGACTCTGCCCCTCTTGACTCCTCTCTAGACGTAGAATAGAGGGTAACTCTCAATACATGGTACCTTTGCATTATCTGCTACACTTCTTTTGAGCAATTCAATATTTCTTCAGTAGAAGTGTGCAAAAGCCTAAGAAATGATGATCATTGGAAAACATAAATTTTCACAATTCTAGTTTGTATACATGTTGATCTGACATGAGCTCTAAAGGTTGTTGAATGTCCGAATAAATTGAGAGCTTGAGAAGTAGGGAACAAAATATTAGATACACATACAGTTTTACTTTCTTAAAGTTTAAAAATTTTCAATCCTTAGCTTGGTAATAAATTTGGTTTTGGAAATACTTTATCACCGGTTTCCTCTTTATTTACCTTCTTTCTTTTCCAATGTTTCTCACTGTAACTGTTTCAGTGAGTCACAATGTGTTTTCTTAACTGAAAGGAAGGGTGTCCGGTTTCTTGTATATAATATGATAAGATATGAAAGGTGTAAAAGGCTTCCACTGTTTTCACAAGAATTATGACCTTTTCATCCTTTTTTCCATCACTGAAGGAGCCATGCCTGAGCCGTGCATTGATTTTCTTTGCTGCCATCACATCACCATCACCACTGTTACTACCAGAGCTATGACTGCTCTGCTATAAAGCACGCCAATAGTTATATCCTGGGTTTTATCTTCAGAATAAAATGTATAACTGTGACTATGATTTATTGTTCCTTTACAGCAGAAATAGCTTTTAACTGCTAATGCCTTTGTTTGAAGTTATGCTACCCTGCTGCTGCCTTTCTAATGAGTATACATGGGCAATCTTAATAACTGCATTTTGTTCCATGTCTCATTTTGGGCCATTTGGCTTTTCCGACATGTCAATGTGTTGGACAAAAATTTTATGTATTCAATGGTGAGCTATAAGACCCAGTATGAGCAACTTATTTATGAGTAGTAGAGTTCTAAGAGGAACTAACCTGAGTTTACACCAGTTGCATCTTTCGTCATGCAGGTCGTGATGCCTACAGTTGAAGCTGATGTGGCATTTGGCCTTGGTAGGTTAAACTTAACAAATGCTGAAGTCAGAATGAGGGTGTCAAAAGCTTTGGATGCTGTTGGCATGTCTGAATACGTACAGGTAAGATTTTGTATTCAACAGCTTTAGATATATGTTGAATATTGTATGTTACTCAAGGTTGATCATCTTGCACTTTTTTCAGAGGCCAGTTCAAACTCTTAGTGGTGGTCAGAAACAAAGGGTCGCTATTGCTGGTGCTTTAGCTGAAGCATGTAAAGTTTTGCTGCTGGATGAGCTTACAACTTTTTTGGACGAAAGTGATCAGGTGAGTAATAGTAGACACAAGATAGAGTATGTATCCGTTTTTGCTAGTACAAGTTTTTGGACGTGTGAAACATGTTGAAATGCACAAGAAAAACATATCATAAGAGGAGCCTCTTAACAGTTATGATTGTTAGCATTGTGAATTTATTTTCTCTTTAACTCTTTCTTTTTTAGTTCAGATTTCTTTTAAAGTCAAATAATTTATTTTTTCATTTTTTCTAAATGGGGAAATAGCATTATTGCATTACATATGGACCCACCATTAAGGACTGTATAATGTACACAGCATATTTCTTTTCTTTATTATTATTTTTTACTTAGTGGCCTACCTTGATGATTCTACAAGGGTGTAAAAAATGGAAATGACCAGACATCCGTAGACTTCTTCCAGTCCACACGATTGCAGTTTAGCTTCAAGACCTATGTCTAATATTTGATGATTATGGATATTCTTCATTTAGATGTTTCTATAGAACTAGTCATGTCAATAAGCATGACTTTTGGAACAGTTCTCTATTCCTGTCTATTTGATATTTTCCTGAACAAAATTATTCATTATTACTTGGTTAGATTGGGGTGATAAAAGCCGTCCAGAATCTTTTGCATATATCTGGAGAAGTCACAGCACTGTGGGTCACCCATCGTTTGGAAGAGCTTGAGTATGCAGATGGTGCCGTATACATGGAAGATGGGAGAGTGGTTATGCATGGTGATGCAGCAAGCATAAGTAAATTCATCAAAGCCAAGCAATCTTCTTATATTAACCATATAAATTCTTGAATATGTTAGATTTATTTTTGGCTTTTTTTTTTCTCTTTAATTTGATAACTTTTCTATAATAAGTTTGCAATGTTGGCGAAAAGTTTACTATGTTACAACTTACATTCTTTTGGTAAATCAAATTCTTTTTACTTGCTTCCTCTATCTGCTATGTTTATGAAGCAATATGGAGTTGGACCTTGAATATGCTTAGCTATCTTAACCTTTTGACTTTCCAAGCAGCACAAAAAGTGTTGTTACAAAATGAAAGGCTTCTTCTTAGATAACAAAAGTCTAAGATATAAGTGGTATTGCTCGAGCCGATTAGTGTGAAAAATGCCTAGAAGAAATATGTTATGGGCAATGTATCATACTGTAGCCAGTCTCTGGATTTGATTTGTAGGTGCTTGAATGCATTCAATTTCATATTGGGAAAGATTGATTTACACTAGATTTTAACTTTGTTTGTGTGTGTGCAGGGCCTTAGAGTCATGTTACCTTATGATTGCTTGCCATATGATAACTTGAAGTTAGTTGGGTGTTGGATGGTAGGAATTAGATGATGACAAGGAAATTTACTGATGTAGACTCGTCTACCACCAAAAGGGCATTAAAAAAATTTCATGTATTTGTATTGGTATCAAACATAGAAAATTTCTTTTCTTTGAAATATTGTGTGTGTGTGTTTTGTTTTCTCAACTGAGGAATTCCATATTATTCTGCATTTCCCCAATCATTCTTCCTTTCCAGAAATAAAGGATTATCATTAGAACCTGACCCATGACTTCAAACACCAGGGAACAAGAAGCCTGCATCTAAGAGACATCCTGGCAGTCTGTGCTTGACTTTAATCAAAGGGTGGAAGGAGACATCTCCAAGTTACAACTTAATTTTAAGTTTAAATATTTCAGGTAAAAATCTCAAAAATAAAAGAATAAGTTTGTTTTTGATAATACGGTTAGAGAATATTTTCAAATGTTTTGTTTAAATCTATTTTTTTTAAATTTCTTGCAAATGCATTCTTTCGTATCGATTTAATGCATTTAAGATTTTATTCTAAAAATGTTCCAATCAAGGATTGAATTTCGATTAACAAGAAAATGGATTCTTTTCCTTACTAACTAAATTAACTCACGTGGATGTACTAAGATTATATTCTCAAAATGTTCTAAGTAATAATTTAAATTCTTATTAATAAGAAAATAGACTCTTCTCCTTGCTAATTAAATTAACTCGAGCAGACGAGAGGTGAACTTTTGTATGAAAAAAGGATTATTTGGTATTGTTTAACTTAAGATAGTATCTGAAAAGGTATATGAACAAAAATGCTGCACATTGTGCACTTTTTTTGACAAAACTTTTTTTGTTTTATTTGACACATGCAGCCCATCACCAACTATTCTAGTATTCTCCGTAAAAGGGAATGACTCTAAATGTGGTCATTTTCCACCCACCAAACTTCCTAAATGCTTATATATCTAACTTTAGTCATCTAAAAACCTGAGTTTTTCTGATATTTTAGCTGAAGGCTACCATATTGGGTTTGGTGAGTCCCAACAGGGCTTAGGAATTAGGACTGCCAATCTGATTTCACTTTCCATGCCACTATAGGAAAGTGGATTCTGCTCCAATAATCCTCCATTTTTGTCTTTCACTTTTTGGCTGTGCAAATGGTTTCTTGCATAACCTTAAGTGGTTCAGATTCCAGAAAGGCAGCGTATACTCCACTTTCATGGAGAAAAGGTTAAGAACATGTGCTTATTGATTAAAAGAAATTCAAAGAACATGCATGTCATATGGCAGAAAATGGGGATTTTTCCATGCTCTTTCACATCTGAATGGATGTTTAAGAATAGGGTTTAAATTTATACCCAGAGGTCTAGATTACATGCATCTACTGAAGAACCAAGGAATCCCTTATTGCCATTTTTTACGCCCTTAATTTATCATTGGTTTGCAAGGTATTGAAGGCAGGCCAATCTCCTTTTCCTCTCCATCAAAATGGGAGGAGGAGAAAGATGAAAATGTTTTTTGGTACTTCTAGAAAAACTGGGTTTAAATACAAGTGGTAAATTTTGGTTTGAAATTTGCCAAGCTTTGGGTGCTGTGAACTCAGGGTTACAGCTAAGCAAAAGGATTCTTGCAAAAATTATCTTGTTTGTTTTCATAATAAGCAGAGAAAGTTCTGTTGCCTTCTTTCTGCTTATTCTCGGATATATTGTTTTTGTAATAAGTCCTTCTATTTTATTAAGATAAATAAAATGAATTTATTATTATATATAATAAAAGATGTGTTGCTTTTAAATTGCCAATAAACAAAATATTTTTCATTGTCATTAGCCATTATTTTAGTAAGTCAGCCAATGAATAGAATGTCAATGTTGAACCATACTGGCAAATTGGTATAAGATGTGTCAGCCTAGCCTGACCAAGCCAAAAATATGCAATCACTGATTAACATAAAGTAAACATTTATTTAGCTCCAGATAACCCTGTCACTGGTTGTTGCTAGCATTTTTCCAGTTTAGGAAAGATCCTAGCAGCATCAGCCTTGATATGCTAGCTAGTTGAAATCTGAATAGAATGATGGAAGAAGGTGAAATTAAAAATATAAAGAAGAAGAAGAAGAAGAGCATATAGCCCAAAAACTTAATTAGGGTAAAACTATAACTATATCATGGTAAAATTAAAAGGTATATAATTTTATAATTTTATAATTGGGTCGAATTATGTCCAATTAAGACATAAAATACAAATATCTTTGAATTTAAAATAATTTTACAAGATGTCAATGTATGTGTTTGTAAGAGTAAGACAGTGTTAGAGCAAGACTCAAATAAATCAATATATATATATATATAAACCAAAAAAAAAAAAGGAAGAAGAATAAGCAGAAGCAAGTTGATACAGATTAGTGTTAGCCATTCATCTGGCAGGCAAGGTGGTTGAAGAAGGAAGGATGATCCCATCCGGGTTGACTGGCTCCACTGTCCTAATAGCCTAATAGCCTAGCAGGTCAACATTGGACGACTCCTCACTAATTTGGCACTCCCTTTTATTTACACATTAAAAAAAAAACAAACAAAAACCTTGTTTCAATCATGAAGCAGTCAGAATTGAATAGTGATAAATTTTGAAAAAAAAGGTAGAAAATGGCCTACTTTTTTACCATTGAGTCTATCAGTAAAATAGAATTCAACTTGTGCATGTAAAATTGGATTTACTGCCCCTTAATTTTACTGATCCGGCATTCATTCAGCTATTTTGTGTAGGAAGAGGAATTTTTTTAAAAAACCATAATTGATGAATGAGGATGCCAATAATTCAACACCGGTAAATGGGATGGGATGGGATGGAGGAAAAGGGTAAGGACAATTCACATAGTAGAATTGAATGAATATTTCCAATCAGTTGGACTTTAGGCCACTCTAGTACCCACAATCCCAAGCCCTTTAGCTTGGTCAAAAGTTCGATGCCGGCAGATTAAAAATGCATTTGACCAATATATTTATTTGTAAAATAATAATATGATATAGATATAAAATATGAAATTATATGATATCAGATTTCTAACTTATTAACTATACTAAATAATTTAGTGACATATGATATAAGATATTTTGTACGAAATTTTGATGAGTAGAATTTATATATAATTTAAAGAAGAAAAATTCGAAGCTTACTCTTTAAGTAAGAGATAATGCATCAATCAATGAAGTAAATGTTCAAGTGCAATATAAATATTTATTTGATTTAAATAAAAATAAAAAAATAAAAAATAAAAAATTTTATTTAAATAATGATTTTTTAAAATATTATATCTAAAATTATTTTATTAAGGGTGTATAAGGATATATTGGCGCTAGCAAAGACAAAAGGTGGTTGGAAGGAGCAATCTTGAATTGGTTGTTTTAGGTAATGAGCAGTGTGGGAGCAGTGGGCAGGGTCCAATTAAGCAAATAAAGGCAACTGAACACGTAATAAGGCCGAAGACAAGAAAACAAGTTCAAGCATTCAACGACCCAACGCGAAAACAACGAAAATTCAAAACCAAAAAGGAAAAAAGGTATTAAAAAAGAGAATCTTTTCCCATCTTTTTTCAAATCTGAAACAAAAAAAGAAGTTTGGGAGTTGGAAGGAAGAGCCACCTGTTTGTATACGTTATCAAACTCTTTGAGCTCTTAGGCCTTTCCACTTGCTCTCATATTCTTCTTTTTCTTTGATTTTCTCGCTCAAATCTCAAGAGGGTCTCTACTTTTTTGTCCTCTCAGTTTCCAAATCTTCTTCTTGTTTTTTTTTTTTTGGATTCTCACTCATTGAACTTTGGTGGGTTCTTTTTTGATTATTCGAAGTTTACGTTTAAATATATATATACATATATATATATAATTTGAATGCTCTTTTTGCATACAAAGCTATCAAGTTCTGAGCTTTGATGGGTTCAAGGTATTTTCTCTTTCCGGGTTTTCCCTTTTTTTCTGATTTTTTTTTTGTTTTTGCTGTTACTATAAAGTTTGATTCTTTGCTTATGAACATCAAGTGGGTAATTATCTAGCTCTGGGTTTTATCCAAGTGTTAAATTATAAAATTTGGATATTGATAATAAATTTATCTGTTAATTATCTGTATTTTTTCCTTTTTTAGAAATAAGGTGCTGATCAACATTTAAATTTGAAAGTGTATGTTACATTTAATGCTAGTATTAATATGTAATGCTTACCGTGGTAAGTTACAATTTAGGCTTGATAACAAATCGCACCAGCTGATGTAGTTTTTTATATCATATAAAAGGCTTTTGTTTTTGATGAGTTATATCAACTCTGAACTGAATCAGAGAAGATCAAATATTCGGAAACTTTGTATGGTAATTATTTCATTCTAAACATAAATAAAAAGTACATCTTTTAATCTGCTTACTTAGGTCTGTTTGTAGGTATAATTAAGTTAGCTGTACCAATTTTTTTTTTTTAATTTTGTTGCTAATTTGATTATGTGTATCTTTTTGTTAATGTGGGCTAATCATATATTTCAAAATCGTTTATAGAAGAACATGATTGAGCTAAACTGGGTATGCAGATGTCATTTAGGTCTTGTTGGCTGATAGACATATGATTTAGAAAGTAATGACCATTTTTCTATGATTATATTTTTGGAATCAAGGACCTTTTTATTGGTAAAGGCATAGGCTTTTTGATGAACCTCTAGCTCCATTGCATGCTTAGCAATTGGATCACCATTGTTGCATGCATCTATGTTATGCAAATTTCTTTAATGTGCCCCGTGCGAAAACTCAATTCAGAGTATCAATTTGAAGCAGAAATAGTTTTCCTTGAAAGCTTTTGAAGAAAGCAATTTGTAGCATCATCTAAAAAGAGTCAAAATGTTGAAAAGAAAGTAGTGCAGGTATTACTAAATGATTTTGGAATTATTGTTGTCAAAAATGAAATTAATATGATTTACAAGATAATTTTCATTTCCGAAAGCAACAAGGAAATAATAACTGAAGGTTTAGTAAAGCTTGTCTAGTTCAACAAATATAGTTGTCTATATCCTCTTCTTTTGGTTCCTAGGTCTTTAGTTTCCCTGATTCATCATCATGCCTTTTAGTTGTTGACTTTATTTCTGGCAAGAACAAACTCTTGGTGCTACATTTTGTGTAATTTGAAACATTAAAATTTGACTAGTTAACCATAGTTTCTGTTACTGTTATCGTCTATACTTGATTCTGTAAATTTACAGTTTTGAATTTGTAGCTTAAAACTGATGCTTGGATATGTCTTTTGTTTGGAAGAACTTTGTCAATAGGTGCATCTCTAGATTCTCCTGATGCTCCTTTTGAAAGAAATCACACCGAAAATGTCAGTATGGTTTCCCTTAAATTTCATGAGTCAAATGGGGTGCTAGATCAGGGACATCAAGTCTCTAGTCCAGTGAGAAGAGATGTAGTTAGCAGGTATGGTTTAGTTATTTAAGGATTAGGTTACATTTGGTGTACTTAAGTGATTTATTTTGCTTCTGCATTTCTGATAACGCTTCTCATATTATTCAGTCCTCCTTTACAGTTCTTCAAATTTAAGTTGTTGAATGTGGGGTAATATGTGTTTTTGTTAGAAATTCTTTTCCCTTCTCAGCTGTAAATGTGATTCCACACTGTATAATGCTTCTCAAAAATGCTTCTAATGCATGAAAAAAACACAGGGATTTTTTTTTGACTTTATGGCTTTGTTACTTGAACTTTCCCCCCATTCATTTTGTATGGGGAGTATTCGGGCATGAAGAAGAGAGGATAGAGGGTGGAAGGAAGGTGGCGTGGAAAGATAACTTTCATTCTAGTTACCAAATAAGTTGCAAGCTAGTATCTGCTTTAAAATGGTGTTTAATTTTGAAGGGAAAAAAGTGACTGTTATGTGGTTCTTGTGTTTGATGGTGAGTACTTTTTGGGGGGAGGGGGCAGGGGAGCTGAGACAGGAGGGAGGGTGATGCCACAGATCAATATCATTCAAACTGCACTGCTTCTAGATGTGGTTTAGTTTAGGAACTAAAGAATGAGTATGCTTTTTTTTTCTTAAATTTTTTTTGGTGAGTGTGTGATGAAAACACAAGGTTCTTAACATTATAGATACATGATTTCTCTTTTCTCCATTTATTTTGTATGGGGGTGTTTTTGGTGGTGGAGAGGAGAGGATTGGAGGGAGGTGTCTTTGAAAAGATTGGCCTGTTTGGCTGGAAATTGAATATGCTTCCAGATGTGGTTTAGTACTTTAGTTGTATAGGAAAAGCATTTGCTATCAGCAGTAGCTATAATTTACTTTGGTCAGTTATGCTAATACTTGTAAGAGAGGCTTGATTGTATCTTTCTTTTTGTTCAAACAGCCGTGTACAGTGTTGATTTTTTTTTTTCCTTCTTTTCTTTTTCCTTTTCATTTTGCTTTAATGTGAAAGATGATTGGGGGGGTGGGGGGGTGGAGGGAGGGTGCATGTTGAGGAACCAGGTTGAATGCATTCCATTACACAATTGTAAATAAAAGTGCAGGACAGAATCATTTTTAAATACAGTTGCTTGTCTGTTTGACTAGTCGAACATGGGCTAGTTCATCATTTATGGGTGCTGAACCAAGAAATTCCTTATGAAGGTAGTTGAATTCTATTCAAACGTAAAAGAATATATGGTTTTCTCTTTTTCTGAACAAAGGATTTGATGGATAATTCAGGAGTATAGAGTGCCAATTAGGAAAAAGTCCCATTAGTTGGTTAGTTTCGTGTTACCTGTTATATATGCTTCATTTCGTCGTCTCTTTTTTTTTTCCTATCAATTCTTGTTGTATCTTTGGGTACTCTGATGTGACTTGGAATTAAAGTGGCAGTATAGTTATTGTAATTCTAAAAATGTTGAAGGTCTTTTCCTTCCCCAAGGGTTCCCATGGTCCCCCTCCCCCATTCCTTTTCTCTCCAGTGGGTTCAACTTGTTTGTGGCTTTGCATATCTTGCTTTTTTTTATAATAATTTTCTATTTAACTTAGCAAATGCAATGAGATGTGAGATTTTTAATAGTGGCTATTGATTAATATTTTTTGTTAATATAGGTCATTATCTGCAGTAAAGGTCCATGAAAATGATGAAATGGACCTGGAGAGTGGTAAGTTGGAAAAGGACAGAGATAAAACAATACGTAGTAACAAGATAGTTAAAATACAAAATCAGGCCTTAGTATCTGGCCTTGCATATTGTATTTCCTCCTGCAGTATGATACTGGTAAACAAATTTGTGCTCTCTAGCTATGATTTCAACGCGGGGATATCTTTGATGCTGTACCAGGTATTTTACTTTAACTAATATTCGTAGTTATGCTAGGATTTTTAATTTTATATCATAGCAGCAAATTTTTTATGTGCGAGTCAATATATTGGTTCAAAAACGGTTTCGATCTCTTTACAAGCTCTTGACTCTTTCTGCCTGCAGAACTTTATATCCGTTGTTATTGTCTCTATACTGAGTTCTTTGGGCCTAATATCGACAGAACCACTAACGTGGAGATTGATTAAAGTCTGGTTACCTGTGAATGTCATATTTGTCGGGATGCTTGTTACAAGCATGTTTAGGTATGACGTGTATTTCTTGTATATGGTCATCTTGGTGAATCCTTCTTTGATTCTATTTTTATATATGCATCAGCTGAAAGAATATTTAAAATTTCGATTTTGTAATTTTAGTACTAGTGAATCAGTAACCTGCTACCATTTGAAGAAATTAGTCCTCTTTTGCTTAACATCATCAAGGCTGTTTCATACTTTTGTTTTCAAGAGTTTTTCGGTTTTCAGGTTTTATTTTTAAAGACAGGATTACCAGGATAATTGTCTATCTTTATAGTTGAATTGTAGCTTTTTTTGGTACTTACAAATGCAAGCTTAGATATTGCCACTTGTGAATCAAGGTTCCTGTTGGCAAGAAGTTTTACCTCTAGTTAATTAACCTAAAAGAAAAATGAAAAGACTTTTGTCTCCCACGTCGATTTCTTGTCGTTAATTGACTCTAACTAAAAACAACATAGAACTCAACAATACTCAATAGAGTCTAAATTGGTCATTTTAAAAGCGTAAATTGTGTCTCAGTTGGAGTTTGCATATACTTTGAAGGTGAAGGCTGTGGGTTGGGAAAGACAGAAAAAATAAGAAAGAAAGAGAGATTTACTACAGGATGAATTCCAATATTGCATGTCATAGATTCCTTCCCTCACTCTCTGATTTTTGCTGATGGCTCTGCATTAGAAAACCTTTTCATATGGTTACGTCTGGAAACTGAACCATGTTTCTTAAGTTCATCGTTTGCTATTTCTTTCCAAATCTTGTTAGACCATGAAACTTGAAAATGTCTAATATATTTAATGGGACTGGCCTAGAATTTCCACACTCGTTTCTGGATCTTTACGTGAAGGTTATAACGTACTTATGGCTCTTCCTTTTTTTATGTGTTTGCCACTTCTATTAGAAATTATTCTTTCTAGTGATTAATAAATTTTGCTTTAGCCTATTGTCAAAAATGATGTGGACACAGATATTTAAATTGCACATCAGATTCAGTTAAAAGAAAATGTGGTGCATTCCTGTAGGACATATGACACAAAAATTTGGTGCTATTCACTTATGGTTCATTTAGTCTGGGCTATAAGGGGGATGCCATTTGATTGTTATGGCTGATTCTGCATATTTGGGTAAGAGCTGAATTAGAGAATTTGTTTTCTAGACACATTTGTGCTTGACACTCATGCTTAGAGTGATGTAAAGTTGTTCTGTTCATTCAAAAAGGGAAAAAAATGTTAGAGTTCTATAGTGTAAATAGAAATATTAGGTTGGAATTATTTACAATAATAGTGAATCATTAAAATGTCATATTCCTAAAGCAATAATGCCTTAAAGTGTGAAGTTTTTAACTTACATTTAATTATTACTGTTTTGATTGCTTGTTATCTGTGCTTTGCCTAGGATGTGTCCATTAATGAAATCCATCTTGATTTCAATCACAAATTTTACATGTTTGATTTAGATGTTTAGTTTTAGAATTTCTTGGAAAACTCAAGAAATCATATGGTCTATAGCATTTTGATTCTGCTTGTTATTTTGCCAGAGATTATCTGAGGTGGGAGTAGTTGGAACATTCAGTTGTTAGTGCTTAGCCACTGTTAATTGCATCGTGTTGAAAGGCTATTTTTGCGTAAAGAATGCTGTCATGAATAATTGGTCAATGCTCAAAGGAAATTCATCTTTTATTGTAGCTTAACTGCAATTTTTGCTTTCTGCAGTTTGAAATATATTAATGTAGCCATGGTCACGGTCCTGAAGAATGTCACTAATGTAATTACTGCAGTTGGTGAAATGTATCTATTTAAGAAGCATCATGATAGCAGGGTGTGGACTGCTTTGTTCTTAATGGTATGCTAATTGACTCAGTTTATTCGAGAAATGTGAATATGAAATTGAGAATAATTTTTAATCAACATATTGCTCTTCTTATATTAGCTTGATGCTGCCTCTCATGGTATCTCCTTTTTCTTTAATAATTTTTATTTTCCCCCGATATTCCTTTTCAATCAAACACATATTTTTAAGAAAGAAATAATTTTAAATAAATTGTATCATTTACACTGTTACCTTCTAGGAAATACAATATCAAGTTGCTTTGGGGGTTTGTCCATTTATTTGTGGAAAGTTCAAAAGGATTTTTCCACCAGACTAGAGTGTCTATAAGAAATCAGGTTCTTTATGAAGATGTTCTTATCCAACAGATAGAGATATTTTATAAGATAGTCAATCGGGAAAATAATCAGTTTAACATGATTTTGCCTATGTACTTGGTCTATTATCACTTCTAAATCACATTTCAGGTTGTCTCTATAAGAAATTGGGTTTCTTTTGAAGATGGTCTTATCTAACAGCGAGATATCTCATAACATGCTCATTTTGAAGAGAAATCAGCTTAACAAGATTTTACCTCTGTATTGTGCAGATTATTTCAGCAGTTTCTGGAGGGATAACTGATCTATCATTTCATGCCATTGGATATTCATGGCAGATTATAAACTGCTTCTTAACTGCATCGTATTCTGTGAGTATATAATGATGTTATGACTTTCAATTTTTAACTTTTAAGATTTTTTTTGTTTAACAAAGGTCATAGTCACAGTTTTGTGGGCTTGTCTTATCAGTTTGAGCTATTTTCTCATCTGATATTGGAAAAGAGAAGTCTTTGCTTGTGCTTCCATTTGCTAGTCGATATCTCATTCCAATGGCAAATTGACGTACCAATACAGTGGTATTACAAATTTAAATTTTTATAGTTTTAAAAATATTAATTAAGCAACTTGAATTTTGGACTGCACAAAATTTCTTTTTCTGAAGAACAATACAAGGGATGCTTTTAATTAAGCCTACGTGACTTAATCTGGCAAAAAAGCACCTAGTTGTGTGAAATTTTTGGATGGCAGAAGATGTTTTATGCTTTAATTAATACAATCTCTTCTTGAAAACATCGTTTCATTAATCTATTGCTGATGTAATAAGCTTCATTTGGAGTCTGATAATAGTATTGTAGAAGCCTACTCCTTGTACAAATGAAAAGTAAATTAGAGTATCTAATTGCAGCAATAAGATAAATTATCTGTATGCAGAAATGGAGTATGTTAATAATGAATTAGCCCTTTTCCCTCAAATTATAGTGCTTTTAAATTCATTATATAGAACATGCTCTTTTATGTTAATAATGAATTAGCCCTTTTCTCTCAAATTATAGTGCTTTTAAATTTATCATATAGAACATGCTCTTTTTCTATCCACTCCTTTCAGGATCAGTCGTGGTCTTACAAACTCTACCGATGGTATGAACGAATCCCTTTCTTCATACAAATGTGTAAAAGATGCTAGCCACACCAAAAGCCGAGTACTCTTCCATTGAGTTAGCAGCCCAAAAAAAAAATAGAATGTGTAGATACAATAAAAAAAATGGATTGCACAATGCAATCAAAACACGAAATTGGCAAAAGTTTTAATAAAATATAATTGATTCTGAACATTCTATGTTTAGAATAGATAAAAATACACGAAATTCTCAGATAAAAACATGGAATTAGAATAAGTGAAAATTTTTCTTGAAATTTCTTTGCTATCTATTTCGAAATAATGTACCATGATGTTAAATAGAAGAAATCACTTGGTACTAAATCAAATATCATGTTAACATATCGGTACTTTATTGTCATGCCTATTGGGTGCAAAACCATGTGCATTAGAAATCTTCAATAAGGTAAGCATCTAAAACCACAAGAGTGTAAATATGATCAGAAGCTTGTGTTTGTGTAAGTTAATGAATATTTCTCGGGGAAGCTTCTGTAGGCTCAAATTGCATATAGAGCAATGCTGATGTTATAGTAGAGATGTTCAAGACATCCATGTAGCATATTTGTTGGGATTTAAGGTCTCAGATTATTTTGATTCACTGGGTTTTTTTGCCAAAGTTTCAATTGGTCGTGCATCCTAAAGGTTGTAATAAGTGGTGCCATGAATTCAAGTCTCAGTCTTGAACACTCAAAAGTAGATTTACGATATAGTTGCAAATTCCATTTGTAGATACTTAATATAGCTAGTCCTGGTTCATGCTTTGTTTTTCTCCTAATTTTGCAATTATGGCTGGCAAATTGTTTATTCATCTCTAGTTCATTCATTTTTCTTTTAAATCTAAAATCATAAATGACTGATTGCTCATCTATTTATTTTTATTGGTGCAGCTGACCCTACGTAGAGTCATGGATACTGCAAAGCAGGTCACCAAATCTGGGAACTTGAATGAATTTTCAATGGTCTTGCTTAATAACACACTTTCATTGCCTTTGGGGATTCTTCTTATTTTTGTTTTCAGGGAGGTTGATTATCTCTGCACAACGTGAGTGTTTTTATTCCCCTATCATTATTCATGTTAGAACTTCAAAGCATATTTTCTCCATTTATTTGCTTTATGGTAATTTTTCACAGTAAATAATATGGTTGCTCTGTGTAACAGGATACATTAGTTATTATAACAATGTATCTTTTCATTATAAATAAATATATTATAACAATTTATTTATCTATTATAAACATAGATGCTCTTTTCATGGTCAAATGTTGTAACTCACTTGATATTAGTTGGATTCCATTAGTTATTATGACAATTGAATGAGTCTCCCCATCATACTCTGTGTAACATGATACATTTTTATGTCAGTGTTCATTTTACAAATGTAGCAAATTATAAGAGTCTTAACATGTTCTATGGATTATACATTTAACTAGGGAATGTCTCTTTGTTTCTTGCTTGAGATATTGCTTGAAATTTCTAGAGTTGACTAGTTGAAGGCACTCCAGAGTATCAATTCAATTGAACAAGGGACAACTGTATGCTGCTAACGGGTTGTCTTAATTGTAAACCCTAAATTTTCATTGACTCTCTCTGCTAGATGTACACGATATAAGCACTATCATTACATCACCTGTTCAACTTGTGATCTGTGTTTTGAATAGTATTGTACCTTCTCTTTTCCTTCTACAATTTACATTCATTGGTTGAAGTCCTTTTTTTTTTAATTTTTCAGCATAATTTTCAACTTCTGCTATTCTAAAAGTTTACAGTTACATTATATCACAGCCCATTACATCACCTGTTCAACTTGTGATCTGTGTTTTGAATAGTATTGTACCTTCTCTTTTCCTTCTACAATTTACATTCATTGGTTGAAGTCCTTTTTTTTTTTTTTTTTTTTTTTTAATTTTTCAGCATAATTTTCAACTTCTGCTATTCTAAAAGTTTACAGTTACATTATATCACAACCCATTACAGCACTTCAAATTTTGCTTGGCTATTTGAAAGCTTTTGTATAAGCTTTTCCGACCTTCGTGGTGTTATCCTTATGTTATTTTCTTTTCTTATTCTCTGCCCTATTTATTCTACCTTTATTCTTTATAAAACCAAAAATTGCATCAGTCTGAATTTTTCGATCCATATTTATTATTATGAACTTTTTGCATTGATAGCTTTTTGTTATGCTTACCAGCATCACATCCTACTAAATCAAAATATCATTTTGTGGATCCTCTTTCCCACTCATAAATCAGAGTTCTTGAACAGTTGTCCCCCCATTATGGTGTCCTCAAAAGAAGCAAATACACCTAACTATTCCTAGCATTTATTTGCATGCACTTGAGGTTGCTTCTATACCAATTCAATGTTCATATGTGAAACCTTCTTAGTCACTTTTGCCATGCAAGATTGTTTTGAAAGACCAAGCTTTCCATGCTAAGATGTAAATAAGTCAATTTTTAATTTTCAAGCTCCACCAATATATGCCACTAAATTTCAGGCTTATTGTTATTGATTTCATAGGTTGAACTGAAACGAAAATCATGGTAGCTCTCACGCCATCTTGCAATTAACCTGCGACAACCATTTTTACTTCGACTTAACCATGATTTCTGATATATTTGTTATTTAAGAGTTCTTATGGAATCTCACAATCTTGTATTTACTTGACAGACCACTTCTAAGGATGCCTGACTTCTGGTTGGTAATGACATTAAGTGGATTTTTGGGTCTGGCAATCAGTTTCACTTCAATGTGGTTTCTTCATCAAACAGGGGCTACCACCTACAGGTAAGATGAAAAGGGGCTTAAATGCCACTGTACATAGTTAAATTTAGCTTTGCGTGATCGGACTGAAAAACCAAACAAACATTTCTAGTTTTTGAGAGTGACAGTGTTACATTGCATAATTTCTTGGTTAGCAAAAGTGCAATTCATATACAAGTTAAGTTATGGTTAGGGTAGAGGCAATGTTTGCAAACTGACCTGTCTTTGTAAATGCTATTCATGTTTGCTGTAGTCTGCAATCTGACGAGCTCTCACAAAGTTAAAGTCTTTGTCGCATTGAGTCCTTAAATATATTCAGTTGCGAGTCAATCTCAAATTGGATTGGTTTGTGGAATTAGTATGTTGGACCACTGATTTTACTTTAGATGAGTGATAATTACTGCTTAAATGGATTTGTACTGGATGGGTCTTGTAACTGATTTGTTATCTGCAGCCTCGTAGGATCATTGAATAAAATTCCTCTCTCTGTTGCCGGTATTGTTCTTTTCAAAGTCCCTACGAGTTTGGAGAACTCTGCCAGCATCTTCTTTGGTATGCCATCAAACACAAAGCAAAGTACACAGTATCTGACCTCGTTTCCAAGTTCCTTTTATTGTTTATAACATGAAATGGATATTGCAGGTCTTTTGGCAGGAGTGTTTTTTGCAAGAGCCAAAATGCGAGAGAGATCTTAATCCTGAGTACAGTTTTGCATTTTGTGTAACTTTGCATCTGACAACTTTTGAGCATTGTTATCACTAGGAATCGATCAATCAGTTCTCACCGAAGACAGAAAACGGGGTGGCCAGTTGGTTCCAATCAAGTGTAGTTTGGTGCCAAATCTTGGTCTAGGCGATGATTGGAGTTACGCGAGTTTGGCATCTGTTTTTTTTTTTTGGTTTGTAACAAAGGAAAGGGTGCCACCACTTAATTCTTTTCCTTTTCTTTTTGTTGTATTGGGGACCTTATTGGTTTTCCCCCTTGTATTTTGCAAATTCTTAATGTAATTTATGTATGCCCTTTGTCACACTTCTATTTAGATGCAAAGAAAGTGACGCGAGATTTTAATTTTTAAATGAGGTAACATGTACAAGTAGAATTTATAATAATTAAAATATTATTATAGCCACGGAATAAATCAATAACAAACCAATCAACAATCAACAATCAACATAGTTAAGAGACATTCGAAATAAAATCGGATGAAATTTACATACGGAAAAATTTGAAAAATTAATATTTTCGTAATTTATTATCTCATGTTTGGTTGTTGGGGAAAAAGTAAAGAAAACTTTAGAAAGATGAAATTACAGAATATCTGTAATAAATTATTTTTCTCATCTGAGGAAATTCCAAAGGGACCATAGTTTGCGTCACGTGGAGCATCAATGTTTCGCAACGTGGATCCCTCAGTTGTTTGCATGAGTCAGGTTTACTTTGGTGGTGTCATTTATACTTTTGTTTTGGGTGCTATATTTGTCAATTTCTTATTCTTTTCAAAAATTTTTTAAGGGTTTTTCTTTTTGGATTTACCAATTTAATCAGTAAAATTTTCATTTTATTATATGATTTTATATTAAACTAATTGTAATTATTCAAATTCCTTTTGTTTGTAGGATTTAGAAATGGAGTAAATTAAGGTGAGTTTTATTTTTTTTATTAATTTTAGAATATGATTGTTATCCTATATATTTGTTGCTTTCATTTCTTTTATTTGTTTAATTTAATTTCGCTTTATCAGTTTTCAAGTGTCTTTTTTAAACTTTTTTCTTTTTCTTTTGTAAATGACCTATGGGCATTTTGCTCAGCATCATTATATATTTATTTTGTCAAATTTCCAACAATTGAATAAAAAATTAAATAAAAAAAACATTGACCGTCCCAAACGTAGCACACGGGCATCACTTCGTCTATCCTTGAAAGAAACGTTCACTATAAGTGGATGTGGTGGCGACAAGTGTCCACAAAGGACAGAAGGGAAATTTGCTCAATTTCTACAGGCAATCTTGACATTTTGAGAAAGATTAGGAGTTAACAACCGCAAATTTTTGACCTTGGTGGTCCAAAGTTTGGGTTGTTTTCATGAAACCAGGAGAAAGAAGACCAAAGCTTTATACCACGTTGTTCCAAAGTTTCCTTGTTCACTACAATTGACTGACCAAAAAAACACCTAAGTTCACCATAATTGACAACGTTTGAGCGTTATTAGCACTGGGAATCTATGAACCAGTTCTCACTGAAGACAAAACATGGGGTGGTCAATTGGTTCCAATCAAGTGTAGTTTGATGCCAAATCTTGGTCTGGGGGACGATTGGAGTTACAATGAGTTTGGCATCTGGGTTTTTGTTTTGGTAACAAAGTTAGGGTGCTGTCACTTAATTCTTTTCCTTTTCTTTTTGTTGTATTGGGGACCTTATTGTTTTCACCCTTGTATTTTGCAAATTCTTAATGTAATTTATGTATGCACTTTTTCAAACTTCAATTTAAATGCAAAAAAATAGTCGCTGGATATTATTTTTTTTAATGAGGGTACATGTACAAGTAGAATTTATAATAATAAATCAACATAGTGTGGGCCTGGTGGCGACAAGGGTCCATAAAGGACGGACAGGAAATTTGCTAAATTTCTATAAGTAATCTAGACATTTTGAAGCAAGATCAGGACTTAACATCCGAAAATTTTTGACCTTAGTGGTCCAAAGTTTTAAACTACTTAGTTACTTCCAAGTGTTCAATTTAAAGTCAAAATTTTTAGGTTTTTGTCAATTTAAGGTTAAATATTTTAATTGTAATAATTAAAGGTTAAATATTTTCAATTTTTTCAATTAAAAGTTAAGGTGAGAGATGTCTGATGTGTTTAAAATATGCATGCTTTGCTCTTACTAGAAAATGACATGTAATATCCCTGATGTTTGTTCAATTCAAATTTAAAAGGAGATGAAGCATCTTGTCATGTAAGATATGAAAAGGTGATTTTATTAGAAAGTCATTTTTGTTACGTTAAAATGATTCAAATTATGATGTAACGTGTAATAACTTTTTCATTAAGCGTGCAATAATTAAATTTTTTAATATAATGTGTAACAATTAAATCTTCAGCATGATATGTAACAATTACATTTTTTAACATAATATGTAACAATTAAATTTTTAATCTGACATGTAACAGTTACATTTTTCAATATGACGTGTAATAGTTAAATTTTAAAATATGACGTATAATACAACATTTTTCAATATGACGTTAATAATATTTTTTTCAAAAAAAGTAATAATAATATTTCCCAACATATTGTACAGCAAATATTTAAAAAATATTTTTGAGATGTCATGTTATTAGCTCACGTGATTTTTATAATGTGTGATACATATTTCATCTATATGTCAACTTAACTTTTAATTATAAAAAATTAAAAATATTTGACTCTTAATTATTACAATTAAAATGTTTGATCTTTAGTCTCAATTTGAGCATTTAACTGTAAATTGCATGTAAGTTTTACCCTTTGTTCCACCTTTTTCCGACTTATAATGTCTACTTGTTCACTATAATTGACTGACAGAAAAAACACCCAAGTTTACTTGTAAGTCGTCTATTACGAAGACAAGCGCCTTATCTACAACGCAATCCTGATGCGATGGAGATAATCCCCCATCTCTATCCATCAATTCAAAAAGACGGAGATGTTTTGAAGCGCATTACTGAGGCCGAATTTGTTGACACGCCTTTACACATAGCAAATGTCGCTACGTGAATCTGTAAACGAGCTAAAATGTGGACAAAGGACACACCTTGCCTAGTTGCCATGTGAATTTATGAAAAAGTTGCTTTCTCGTAGAATGTGGGCAAAAGATTTCCATACCTAGTGAAAGTACAAGACCTATTCTAAGGTATCGTTAGTCTAGTATCAATGTTGACCATTCATGTTAAAAAATTCTCAAAAAAAAAAAAAATCAGAAAAGAGATACATCGCTAACATTTTGATAATTTAACTTCATTAACTAGTGATGATAGCAAGACAACTAGTCAACAAGGTTGATCCCATGCACTTCTGAGGGCAATAGCATTGAGGTGAATGTATGCCACCCTTAATTAGACATTGACATTTGAAGAAAAAGTTTGAGAAGGAGATAGAGAAGGGTAACCACCGAAATTTTTTGAGCTTAGTGGTTCCAATAATAGTTTGGGTTATTTCCATGAAATTACGAGAAAGAAGACCAAAGTTTTAAACTACTTCGTTCCATGAAAGCTGTATCTTTTTGTTCCACCTTTTCTAACTTGTAATGTTTTCTTTTCACTACAATTGATTGACTCAAAAAACACCCAAGTTTTCTTGTAAGTATGAAAGCTTTACCTTTTTATTTCGCTTTTTAGGGTTTCCTTGTTGACTTTAATCGACTGACAAAAAGGTCAGCGATCATGAAGACAAGCGCCTTACAAAGAATCGCAATCCTGATCTGGTAGAGATAATCCCTCCTCATTTCCTTCACAACCACAACTACTTTCTCTTTCAACAAGCTAGTTATTATAATTATTAGTTCAAACGCTTCCAGTTCTCTGCCTATCGCGTTTCTCGTCTCGCTATGATTACCGGATGGAGGGGAGCCGCTCTAGCAGGAAATATCGAGGCACTCTACGCATCAATTCAAGAAGATGGAGATGTTTTGAAGCGCGTTGATGAGGTGGAGTTTGTTGACACTCCCTTACACATAGCTGCAGCTGCAGGGCACACCGATTTTGTGATGGAGATGATGAACTTAAAGCCATCATTTGCTAAGAAGTTGAACCAACATGGTTTTAGCGCCCTTCACCTGGCCTTGCAAAACGGGCATAAAGAGACGGTGCTTCAACTCCTGGAAATCAATAAAGATCTTGTTCGTGTCAAAGGGAAGAATGGCTACACTCCTTTGCATTATGTAACTAGAGAAGGAAACCTTGATCTTTTGGCTAAATTTTTGGAGGATTGTCCTGAATGTGTCTTTGACGTGACAATTCACAGCTAGACTGCTTTTCACATTGCTGTTGAAAACGATAGATTAGCTGCTCTTCATGTCTTATCCAAGATGCTGAAGAAGACTGATTGTTGTCAAGGAGTGGTGAACCGGAAAGATAAGGATGGCAACACTGCCTTACACAGAGCTGCGGCCAAGAATTACCCCCAGGTCATCAAATCTCATTGACCCGCTCTAATTAATTTTACTTTTGGTAAAAAGAAATGGATCCTTTTTTGGTTGTATTTTGCGGTCATTAACCGATAGAAGTTTTTGTCTTGATTAAACCTAGATGCTCAAACTGCTATTAGCATGCAAGGCTGATAAAAATGTGACCAATCAAGCTGGTTTAACGGCTCTGGATGTTGCACGGGGCCAGGTTAACAACCGAGAAAGCATTAATATACTTGGAGTTTGTTCATTTGCTGGAGTTTCAACTTTATATAAGTTGTGGCAACTGATCGTCAAAATTTTAACAGAGGCATCAACAGAGATTTTTCAGGATATGGATGGCATTTCAAGCGACGACCGCAACGCTTTATTAGTAATATTGGGATTGCTACTAACAGCAACCTACCAAGCAATTCTTAGCCCGCCCGGTGGCGTTTGGCAGGGTGCAGGTACGGAAACTCGTTTAAGCTCGCCTAGCGTTGTTTGGCAGGTTGGAGCTCCAACCTCCACTCCCACTCCATTCCATCCTAGAAAAAGTAGAAATATCGTAGGAACATCAATCATGGATCCAGTTGAATTTCTTGTTTTCTATCTTACAATCTGTGCAGTGTTTATCGTAGCGTTTTTCTTAACATTGGGCCTCCTTAAACCTTTTCCCCGAGGTTTCAAGACTGCTCTTCAGGTATTATTGGCATTTTTTGCTATATGCTTTCAAGCGTCAATATATCCCATAATTCCGTTTTATTTTTACGTGCCCTTAGTTATCAACATATTTATATTTTTGGTTTTTGTTATAATGATGTCCATGTGTACTGCTTCCCGTGTATCCAAAATTAGCGTTATGGTACTAGGATGCTGGTTACTTGTTGGTGTCATTTATCAATCCTTCGCATCTTTCGGTTCTTAAGATTTCATATGTTCTCTGTTGTATCTCTATTTGTGGTTAAATGTATCACAACCAAAGTCAATTTGTCAGACAATCACCTCTCTTTTTTTTTTTTTTGAAGTTGTGAACCAGTTCAGTTTTATATTGTACTCCTGTTTTGGGAAAAAAAATTTAATGGAAAAAAATGTTTTCCCAACTATTTTTTTTTATTTCATAATGTAACGGATACTGTTAATTTCGAAAAAATAATAGTAAAATGTTGATTAATTAATAATAATAATTAATTAGTTTCAATAATCAATTTTTTAAATGAATAAAAACAAAAAAATTAGTTACATTTTAATTGATTGAATTTTAAAATGAAAAATTTGATAAATATTATATCCTACAATTATGAACGTGTAATGATAAAAAAAATGCTTTGATGTTCTTTGCATGTTATTTAACACGTAAACATGAATTCGGCCAAATTTGTCAAAGCCAGGTTATGTTAATAAAGCCCATGAATTTCTCAAAATATTTTCCAGGATTTGATATCTCAACCCTCAAGCCCACCTTCCATTTTAGGATGACAAATATCAGACATGAAGAACAAATAAGTCCAGAGGAAGTCATATATGGCAAAATACCAAGAGAAGGAACTGAAGTTGGAAGCAACAAGGGAAGAATTCGTGACTCAAAGGAACAGAAGCCATAGCATAACAAATGATGCTCTAAACGCACCGTTTCACTTAAACACAGCACCATGGCAGCATATCATATGTGTGAGAAACACACCGTTTCAGTAATTGGTGCTTTTCAAATTTTAGTTTAGAGAGGTTTATTAGATTAGAGTATTTTTATGTATTTGGAGAAGGGAATTCCAATTTTATTTTTTTTTAAAAAAAATTATATATCAGTTAATAAGTTAAATATTCAAATATTTTGATTAGTTTAGAATTAATTTGGTTTCCTTCATTTATTCCCACCTGTAAAAGCTATATATATTCTAAAGCTAGTATCATACCCTAATTTGGATTATTCAATGTGAATTGAGTTAACATTCTCTCACCATTGCTGCATCGGACGCTTTTCCTTTTATACCATGCTAGATTTTGTCCCGTGCTCCGTGCTCGGGTTAAAAAAAAAACTGTTGTAAAAAATGTTCATGGCAAAAAAATATACAATTTTTCGTACAAAAGGAGAGAGCATGCATTCATTTGCACCTATTCAAGTGAAAGTGAATGATCATAATGAAAATTAAGATCATTATTCACTCTTCAATTCGTTATGCTTGCTTAAACAAAAAATATAAAGCAATTTTTATAAATTTATACATTCATTTGTATCTACTTAACAAAAGGAGTGTGGCCATGAATAAAATTTACATTATGCTCTGATGTTATGTTTTTGCAGTTACTTTTGTGCATACAAAAGTTAACGTTATAGTGTTCTGTGGTGTTAACTTGAGGAATAGTTTTCTAGCTACTCGGTTGCTGACTGGTGATGGTAAAGTTTGCTCTTCTGATTCTATTCTTGTTGGAAGTGTCATTGATCTTGAAGCAGCAGCAGAACTTGGAGTGTAGCATTCTTGGTTTCGCAGCTCATCACAATCAAACATCTTGTGGCTGGTTATTCCTGATTTCATTACTTTGGTGGTTAAGCCTATGGTGAAAATCCTTCCTTGATTGATAAATGCTTTTTGCAGAAGGTGCAGCAAAAAGGTGTCAAGAACCAGTTTCAAAAGAGTAGAACAAACTACTTACATTTGAAAAACTGAAAGCAACAAAAATAATCATGTAAAACATATCCTTTTTTGAGTCCTATAAAGAGAAAGATTAGCTTGATAACTGTGCGTGAAACCACCGGAGTCTTGACTGATAATATCTTTTGTTAAAGCATAAAGCAATATCAATGTAAAAAGATCAATGAAAATTAATACACACATTAATTTTCAAAATAGTTAAGACGGGCAGTGATAAATAAGTAAAAAAAGGTAAAATCAAATAAAATCCTAACCAAAAAAGTAATGCTTTACTAATAGCCAAAAAGAAGAGATGATTTTATAATTTAAGGAATACCTTTGTTTCCTACATCTTCTCCTTCACCGATTTTCTCTTCAAGTTGCATCATCAAGGTGGACTCCGGCTCAATTGCATTTCATATGTCAAAACAATTTCAATTAATTGAACAAACTGAGAGAACAAAAAGTAAAAAGCAAGACATAAAAGAAATGAAATGAAATTACATGATAGTTCAAAAGTTTTTATTTTTGAAGTCATAGTTCCAAAATAGTTAAGACAAGTGGTGATAAATAAGCGAAAAAAGGGTAAAATCAAGTAGAAATTCTAACAAAAAATACTGCCTCCTAGTGTGTTATATTTTTTTGTCCATTTTATTTCTTCCTTACTAAAGAGTCAAAAAGAAAAGATGATTATATAATTTAAAGGATACTTTCGCTTTTTACATCTTCTCCTTCACCAATTTTTTCTTCAGATTGCATCATCAAGGTGGACTCCAGCTCAACTGCATTTCATATGTCAAAGAAATTTAAAGTAATTGAACAAACTAAGGCAACAAAACAAAAAAGAAATGAAACAAAATTATATGACATTTCAAAGGTTTTTATTTCCGGGGAATCAGTTTCAAAATTAACTTCCAAAATTATACACACATTAAATTCCAAAATTGTTAAACCAGCCAGTGATTAATAAGTTTAAAAAAAGTAAAAGTAAAATAAAATAAAAATTCAAGCCAAAGAAAAACTACTTCCCAATCCATTCCGTTTTTTTAATCCATCCTATCCTGACTAAATAGCAAAAACGAAAAATAATTATATAATTTAAAGAATATCTTTGTTTTTTTACATATTCTCTTTCATCGATTCTCTCTTCAAATTGCATCATCAAGGTATACTCTTATTCAACTGTATTTCTTATATTAAAAAAATTTTAAGTAATTGAACAAACTAAAGCAACAAAAAAAAAATGAAACGATATTTTATGACAGTTCGAAGGCTTTTAGTTGAGAAGATTTATTTTTGGTTGGGAAATGTAAGTTCCATTCAAAGCAAAAAAAAAAAAAGCTATTTTGTTTGAAGAATGAAGATCGAGGAGGGATGGAGTGGGAAAGTGTGTGCGCCTATATTTTTCATTTTCTTAAATAAATCATAAACAATTGTAATTTTCAACCTAGCAAGTGACTGAAAGCCTGTTAACGTGGCCATTGGTCATTGCCCACTTCAAAAGGCCAAGGCAAAGCTGATTGGGAAGTTTGGTTGTTGGCAGTACAACTGAACGTCATAATCATTGCTTCACTGTGCTCCGTTCACGTTTCATAAAGATTAAAAAACACTACAGTATTGAATGGGTGATTGAAAAGGGATGATGGACATCCCGAAGACCGATCCGAAGAACCAAAACAGGAAAACAAATTCAGGCCACCCACGTCGTCCAGTTGTACAAATCTCCATTAACCAAAACCTTTCACAGGAGTCTGAAAAGAGAGAAGAGCAAGTTAGAAAGAAAGGAATGAGGCCAAAAAACAAACCTAACGCCACAGTAAAAGGATGTGGGCATGCGGCCTGCCCAAGTTGACCAAAGCCTAAAACTTTTCTTGAGAAGGCCACTTAAAAGTTTACTTGTCAACTCTGGAAGCCCTAACGTGGCAAATTGTGAAAGTTACTTTGGTTTTTTTTTTTTTTTTTTATTATTAAGAGTATGCTTAATTTGATTTTTTTTAATTTAAAAATTATTGTGAAGTNGTTTTTTTTAATTTAAAAGTTATTATGAAGTTTTTATAAAAAATAATAATTTTAAAAATTAAATTAAAGTTATTTATAAATTTTTTATAATTTTTTTTATAAGTTATAATTTTTATTAAAATTATCATAAAATATATTTTTTTAAAAAGATAATATTGTAATTATTTTTAATAATAAAGATATTTTTGAAAAAAAATAAAAATTTTCTTGTATTTTTAAAAGAAGAGAAAAAAAAGGAAGTTCCTCCTTGGAGTTTTTTTTAAGCTATTTTTTTAAAAATTTTGTTCTTAAATAAAAGTACTTTTTTTTAATAGCTTATCAATTGATTATGTTTGAGCTGATTTTTACATTTAAAAAGTAAATAAGTTGAAAAAAAAGTTAGATCAAACATGCACTAAGTCATAGATTTTCACATGAATTGGCAGCAGGCTCCTCTAGGCTCTAGCTGAATTTTGAAAGGAATACAGAGCACAATTGAACAATATTCTTTATGACCTTTTGGGACAGGATAAAGTTTCTGCACCCAAAATTTTGCATACTACAGTAAACGTGATAGATTTAATTAGCCCCCAGCTTTTTGTTGATTTTATTTTGGTTATTGATGGTTTTGTTTTTTGTTTTTTTATTTTTGATTAAAAATAATATAATGAAAAAAAAAATAACAAGAAGTAAACAACAAAAACAAAAACAAGAACAGGTTATCAAACAATATCTTTCATGGAGAGATCTCATGAGGTTTGTGAATGTTTAACTATTGAGAGGAGCTGGAGCTCTCAGAGGCGGCTTCGGTTGCTTCATTATTTTTATGTTGAGAGCTTTTCAATGCAATTTTAAACGTCATTCATAAGAATAGCTTTTACAATTCATATATGTGAATAATGATATAGATAGATAAAAAAGTAACAGAAGAGAGTTTCACAATTGAAATACATACTTATAAAAAGATTAGCTGTGTATAAGCTATTAGGAAGGAAGAACGATTTTGTAACTATGATAGTAGTACCTTTTTTCTTTATTTAATTGTTTCTTTGATCACCATAATAAGAGGGCATCAAGTTGTTGCAGTGTTGCTGGTAAGTGGTGACATGGAAATTATTTTTTTTAGAAGTGAAAACTTTTGTTATTGTTTACGTAATTAAATGTAGATTTTTAAAATTAATATTTTTTGTTTTTTAAAAAATTTTAAGGATGATTTTATATCCTCTAAAGCTACTAGTCATCGTAGACAAATGTCACTGCATGGTTGAAAGGAAAAAAAGTATACATTTGGAAACAACGCGCATTTAGATAATTTAATCTTATTACCTAGTGGTAATGGCAAGACTACTAGTCAATAAGGTTGATCCCACTTCTGAAAACAATCAATAGGATTGAGTTGATTGACATTTGAGAAAACGTTTGAGAAGGAGATAGACAAGGTGAGCTTAGTTGTCCAATAATAGTTTGGGTTATTTCCATGAAACCACGTGAATGAAGACCAAAGTTTTAAACTACTTCGTTCCATGAAAGCTGTATCTTTTTGTTCCACCTTTTCCGACTTGTAATGTTTCCTTTTCACTATAATTGACTGACTCAAAAAATACCTTTTCTTTTAAGTATGAAAGTTCTACCTTTTTATTTTGCCTTTTCCCCACTTTTATTGTTTCCTTGTTGACTTTAATCGACTGACGAAAAAGTCACCGATCATGAAGACAAGCACCTTACAAAGAAACGCAATCTTGATGTGGTAGAGATAATCCCTCCTCATTTCCTTCACAAACCACAACTACTTTCTCTTTCAACAAACTAGTTATTATAATTATTAGTTCAAACGCTTCCAGTTCTCTGCCTATAGTGTTTCTCGTCTCGCTATGATTACCGGATGGAGGGGAGCCGCTCTAGCAGGAAATATCGAGGCACTCTACGCATCAATTCAAGAAGATGGAGATGTTTTGAAGCGCATTGATGAGGTGGAGTTTGTTGACACTCCCTTACACATAGCTGCAGCCGCAGGGCACACCGATTTTGTGATGGAGATGATGAACTTAAAGCCATCATTTGCTAAGAAGTTGAACCAACGTGGTTTTAGCTCCCTTCACCTGGCCTTGCAAAACGGGCATAAAGAGACGGTGCTTCGTCTCCTGGAAATTAATAAAGATCTTGTTCGTGTCAAAGGGAAGGAGGGCTACACTCCTTTGCATTATGTAACTGGAGAAGGAAACCTTGATCTTTTGGCCAAATTTTTGGAGGATTGTCCGGAATGTATCTTTGACGTGACAATTCACAACCAGACTGCTTTTCACATTGCTGTTGAAAACAATAGATTAGCTGCTCTTCGTGTCTTATCCAAGATGCTGAAGAAGACCGATTGTTGTCAAGACGTGGTGAACCGGAAAGATAAGGATGGCCACACTGCCTTGCACAGAGCTGCAGCCAAGAATTACCCCCAGGTCATCAAATCTCATTGACCCGCTCTAATTAATTTTACTTTTGGTAAAAGAAATGGATCCCTTTTGTGATTGTATTTTGCGGTCATTAATTGATAGAGGATTATGTCTTGATTAAACCTAGATGCTGAAACTGCTATTAGCATGCAAGGCTGATAAAAATGTGACCAATCAAGCTGGTTTAACGGCTCTGGATGTTGCACGGGGCCAAGTTAACAACCGAGAGAGCATTAATATACTTGGGGTTTGTTCATTTGCTGGAGTTTCAACTTTGTATAAGTTGTGGCAACTGATCGTCAAGTTTTTAGCGAAGGCATCAATAGAGATTTTTCGGGATATGGATAGCATATCAAGCGAGGACCGCAACGCTTCATTAGTAATATTAGGACTGCTACTAACAGCCACCTACCAAGCAATTCTTAGCCCGCCTGGTGGCGTTTGGCAGGGTCAAGTTTCCGAAACTCGTTTAAGCCCGCCTAGTGGAGCACCAACCTCCACTCCCACTCCAACCCATTCTAAAAAAAGTAGAAATATGGTAGGAACATCAATCATGGATCCAGGTGAATTTCTTGTTTTCTATCTTACAATCTGTGCAGTCTTCATAGTAGCGTTTTTCTTAACATTGGGCCTCCTTAAACCTTTTCCCCGAGGTTTCAAGACTGCTCTTCAGGTATTATTGGCATTTTTTGCTATATGCTTTCAAACCTCAATATATACCATTACTCCATTTTATTTTTACGTGCCCTTAGTTATCGACATATTTTTATTTTTGGTTTTTGTTATAATGATGTCCATGAGTACTACTTCCCGTGTATCCAAAATTAGCGTTACAGTACTAGGATGCTGGTTACTTTGGGGTGTCATTTTTCAATCCTTCGCATCTTTCATTTATTAAGATTTCATATTTTCTCTGTTGTATCTCTATTTGTAGTTAAATGTATCACAACCAAAGTCAATTTGTCATACAATCACCTTTTCTTCTTTTTTTTTTTTTTCCAGGTTTTGAACCAGTGCAGTTTTATGTTGTACTCCTATTTTGGGACAAAAAAATTTAAGGGAAAAAATGTTTTGCCAACTATTTTTTATTTCATAATGTAGCAGATATTGTTAATTTGGAAAAAATAGTGGTAAAATGTTGATTAATTAATGATAATGATTAATTAGTTTCAATAATCAATATTTTAAATGTATAAAAACAAATAAAACATCAGATTTTAATTGATTGAATTTTAAAATGATAAATTTGATAAATATTATATCCTACAATTATGAACATGTAATGACAAAAAAAAAATATGCTTTAAGGTTCTTTGCATGTTGTTTAGCACGTAGACATGAATCCAGGCAAATATGCCAAAAGCTAGATTATGTTAATAAAGTCCATGAATTTCATAAAATATTTTTCAAGATTTGATATTGTTAGAACTTTAAATTAGAAAATGTAGAAATTGGCTTCAAAGCGTGTATCAACATCACTATTTTTGAGATTTTATTCGTCCCTATTTGAAGTGTGCAAAAGAGTTATCGGCGTATAAACGTTGAAGATGCAATGAAGCTTAGTGATTGACGGTGTTTTGTATTGATAAGATCAATCCACTAAACACTCACCGAAGTATGACAAGATTATCACACTTCTATGATATTTTTTTGCAGCAAAATAATATAAAAAAAAAACTTGAAGAATATTTAAGAAATGAAGGAAACTGCTATTGTTTTCTGATATATGTTCTGTTGTCTAAAAGATAGTCTTTTTTATAGGCTTATATGCCTATTCCCAACAGACACAATTTGTGTCTCTTTCAAACAGTCACATTTGTCTATTTCAAATAGACATAACTCTTAGTTTTTCCCAACAGACGTGACTCCTCTTTTATTTTCTTCTTTTCAATAAATATAGTTTTCAAATATGATTTTTCTAATCGACATTTTATTTGAAAATGTTCCAACAATCCCTCACCATTTTCAAATTAATCCAAATTTTCTATAATTTTAGAAATCAATTGCATAAATGAATGTGTTTTTCAATTGAATCTTTACTTAGTGAAAATATGTTAAAGTTAAGCAAAATTACATGGTAAACTAAGCTTTAAACTAGCTATTTCATTTGGTTAATCGAACACATCTCACACAACTATTTCAACACCAATTAATGCATAGTATTCGACGACGCTTTTATAACCATGCGTCTGTATCCTCTTTTCATGACTGCTGTTAGAGCCAAGCTCTTGAACTCCTAGGAACAACCACACTTCAAACTCATATAAGTAGATCCCATAAAAAATACCCTGTTACTAAAGCATTCTAAGAATTTTATGTTATGGGTTTATTAATAGTATATAATTCATCATTTCTTTACCATTACAGGTACCTAGCACTTTACTTGGGATGGAATATTATATGATGTACTTTGTCTCATCGAAGTCAAGACTTCACGTTATACCAAGTGTTGAGTCGAGTTTCCACCATGGGTGACTTTTAATTTATGAGCTAGAGCCCCATCCCCTTTGAAGTTTTATTTACAAGATCTCTAGCAAGATTTTTGTAAAAGGATTCGTCAAGTTTTCATTAGACCTTACAAAAATTATAGTAATCACGTCATTAAAAATTAATTATTAGACATAGCTATGTCTTAATCCAATATGTCTAGACTTTCCATTGTACACTTGGCTATATGCTTTTGCTAAAGTTGTTTTACTATTACAACGGATAGAAATTAGAAAAATTGGTTTAGGCCAACAGAGCACACCATAGAGTAAATTTCCTAACCATTCGGCTTCCTTGGTGGCAGTAGCTAATGCAATAAATTTAGTTGCCATAGAAGAATCCGTTGTACACGTTTTCTTCTTAGATCCCCAAGAAATGGCACCCCCACCAAGCTTGAAAATTCATCTGCTTGTGGAAGCATGATTTTCTAAATTTGTAATCCAATAGCAAATGCTATATCTGGCATTGTACATGTCGTTGCAATATATTAAGCAACCAATTACTCTTGTGTATTGTAATGGATCAACAACTCTACTAGCATTAAGTGCTAATTTAATTTGAGAATACATGGGTGTAGATGTTGGTATAAAATTACTATAATCAAAAAATATTTTAAGTAGCTTTTCAATGTAGTGCGATTGTGACAACGCTATGTCATTTTCATTTTGAAATATTTTAATTCTTAAGATTACATCCACTACACTCATATCTTTCATTGTTTGATTCCAGACAATATTCAGGAAATATACTATCAAGTCCATATTCCTTTGGAAATCTTAAGACAATTCTTAAGTTGCTAAAGCAATTTAGCATTTCCTTGATTAGTTTTATTTTAAACTTGCTTGTATATTTCAGTATTTTCAGAAGCCAAAGCAAATGCTGACTCTAAGATTCTTACATGCTCTGAAAGCAAGTGAGTAATGACACCTTCTTGATCATAGAAAGGCTTGGTGGTCAAACGATCCGGATTCTGAAAATGGTTTTCAAAATAATTCTTCCTAGAATCCACAAATCCTAGCTTACCTTTCAATTTATAAGTCATAGCATAGGTATCCTTATTAGGCGCTACATTCCCGATGAAATCATTTAAAAAAAAAATTGCTTTACTTATTGTAAAGGAAACATTTCCTGTATGATAAAACTTATGGTAAACTTACCATATTCAACACCTAGTATTGTAAGCGTATTTCACTAGCAATAACATTACTCCCAATGACATCATAGTCTGCACAAGGCAAGTAAGTTTTTTTTTTTTTTTTTTAATTTTAAATCCTTCTTGATCTATTCTCATCCCTAAATATGGATCCTTGCATTTATACCAAACAAGTAATAGCAATAAACGGTTCCAATAACCTTTGAACATAGATTTGGAATATTCTACTTTCGTAGAATAAGCTCTACCATAATTTTTGGTTTCTCTCATGTTATCCAGTAACCAAAAATATGATTTTCATGAATATTCTTTTAATAGTAAACATTGTAGTTATATTCATAATTTCCCAATTATAAATTTCTTTTTAAAGTTTCTTCCTCTTCGTCTCATGACGTTCTCCACCTTCTTTTGGACTAGTAAAAAAAAATATTACCACACACAATATTTACATATCTCTCATAACAACTTACTAATATATATATATATATATATATATATATATATATATATATAATTGTATAAATATATTCTATATACATATATTTAATTTATACATAAGCATTACTATAATTTATAATAAACTTTATTTATATAATTATACTTAATAACTTTATTAGTTATCACCTTTGATTTTATAACATATTGTTTATAATTAGTTATTATNCATGGGCAATGGAAAGGCTTTGGTTTGGTCCTACGAGGCCCTTTTTTTTTTTTTTGTTAATGTAATATCATTTTTGAGATATTTCTTTGATTATAAAGCATTAAAAATTCTTAGGAATTTTAATAATTAATTTTTCAGAGTAGATACCTTTAGAATAATTTATACAAATTAAATCAATTAAGTGAAGAAAGTTTACCTATAATCTGATGCAAAACTATTTTGCTATTTTCTTTGTCAACATCAACTTGGTCGAATTTTATTAAAATCACAAGTCAATCAAGAAATGGAGCTGAAGTTGGAGGCAACAAGGAAAGAAATCGTGGCTCGATGGAACAGAAGCCATAGCATAACAAATGGTGCTCTAAACGCACTGTTTCACTTAAACACAGCACAAAGGCAGCATATCATATGTGTGTGAAACACACCATTTCATTAATAGGTGCTTTTCAAATTCTTGATTAGATAGATTTATTAGTTTAGAGTTTTTTTTTTATATATTTGGAACCCTATTTTTTAAAAAGAAAAATCAAATATTTGAATGTTTTGATTAATTTAGAGTTAATTTGGTTTTCCTTCATTTATTCCCACCTGTAAAAGCTGCATATATTCTAACGCTTGTGCTGTACCCTGATCATTCAATGAGAATTGAGTTGACATTCTCTTATCTTTACTGTGTCGCTTTCCTTTTATACCATACAAGTTCAAAGCTCCTTCCTACAAAACATAGCTTTTTTGGATATGGAGAAAAGAAATATGAATTTGACTGATGGAAAAACGTGAGTTGATTATTTGTTTATAAAGTTGGACTTAGTAATGGGTTTCCAAATTGATGAAACGTGGGTTGACTGCTTCTTTTCTAAATTTGGACTTATTAATGGGTTTAGAGATTGAAAAGATAGACATTATCTAAGTTGACACGTAAGTAAATGAAGAAGCCCTTTGAAGCTTTTTTTACTTATGTTATAGATTTTCACATGAACTGACAGCAGTCTCCTCTAGGCTCTAGCTGACTTTTGAATAGGATGCGGAGCAAAATTGCACAACATTCTTCATAACCTTTTGGGGCAGGATTAAGTTTCTGCACCCAAAATTTTGCATACTACCGTAACAATGATAAATTTATTTAGCCCCAGCTCTTTGTTGATTTTATTTTGGTCATTAATGGTTTTGTTTTTTGTTTTTTATTTTTGGTTAAAAAGTAAAAATAATGAAAAACAAAAACAATAACAAAAAATAAAAAAACAAGAACAAAAACAAAAGCTGGTTATCAAACAATATCTTAATTTCATGGAGAGATCTCAGGTTTGTGAACGTTTAACTATTGAGAGGAGCTGGGGCTCTGAGAGGCGGCTCTTGTTGCTTCATTATTTTTATGTTGAGAACTTTTCAATACAATTTTAAACGTCATTTGTAAGTATAGTTTTTACAATTCATATATGTGAATAATGATATAGATGGATTAAAAAGTAACAGAAGAGAGTCTCACAATTGAATACTAACTTCTAAAGAGATTAGCTGTGTGCAAGCTATTAGGAAGGAAGAACGATTTTGTAACTATGATAGTAGTAACTTTTTTCTCTTTATTTAATTCTTTGTTTGATCACCATAATAAGAGGGCGTCAGGTTGTTGCAGTGTTGCTGGTAAGTGGTAACATGAAAATTATTTTTTTAGAAGTGAAAACTTTTGTTATTATTTACGTAATTAAATACAGATTTTTTAAATTAATATTTTTGTTTTTTAAAAAATTTTAAGGATGATTTTATATCCTCTAAAGTTACTAGTCATCGCTGACAAATGGCACAGCATGGTTGAAAGGAAAAAAAGTATACATTTGGAAACAACAGGCATTTAGATAATTTCACTTTATTAACTAGTGGTAATGGCAAGACTACTAGTTAATAAGGTTGATCCCACTTCTGAACACAATAAATAGGATTGAGTTGAATTTTCGCCCCCCTTAATTAGACATTTACATTTGAGAAGACGTTTGTGAAGGAGATAGACAAGACAAGGGTGCCCACTGAAAGTTTTTGAGCTTAGTTGTCCAATAATAGTTTGGGTTATTTCCATGAAACCACGAGAAAGACCAAAGTTTTAAACTACTTCGTTCCATGAAAGCTGTGTCTTTTTGTTCCACCTTTTCCGACTTGTAATGTTTCCTTTTCACTATAATTGAAATTGAGTGACTCAAAAAATGCCCTACTTTTCTTGTAAGTATGAAAGATTTACCTTTTTATTTCGCATTTTAGTGATTCGTTGTTGACTTTAATCGATTGACTAAAAAGTCACCGAGCAAGAAGACAAGCACCTTACAAAGAAACGCAATCCTGATGTAGTAGAGATAATCCCTCCTCATTTCCTTCACAAACCACAACTGATTTCTCTTTCAACAAACTAGTTACTATAATTATTAGCTCAAACGCCTCCAATTCCCTGCCTATACCGTTTCTCGTCTCGCTATGATTACCGGATGTAGGGGAGCTGCTCTAGCAGGAAATATCGAGGCACTCTATACATCCATTCAAGAAGATGGAGATGTTTTGAAGCGCATTGATGAGGTGGAGTTTGTTGACACTCCCTTACACATAGCTGCAGCCGCAGGGCACACCGATTTTGTGATGGAGATGATGAACTTAAAGCCATCATTTGCTAAGAAGTTGAACCAACGTGGCTTTAGCTCCCTTCACCTGGCCTTGCAAAACGGGCATAAAGAGACGGTGCTTCGTCTCCTGGAAATTAATAAAGATCTTGTTCGTGTTAAAGGGAAGGAGGGCTACACTCCTTTGCATTATGTAACTAGAGAAGGAAACCTTGATCTTTTGGCCAAATTTTTGGAGGATTGTCCTGAATGCATCTTTGACGTGACAATTCACAACCAGACTGCTTTTCACATTGCTGTTGAAAACGATAGATTAGCTGCTCTTCATGTCTTATCCAAGATGCTGCAGAAGACTGATTGTTGTCAAGGCGTGGTAAACCGGAAAGATAAGGATGGCAACACTGCCTTGCAGAGAGCTGCAGCCAAGAATTACCCCCAGGTCATCAATTCTCATTTACCCGCTCTAATTAATTTTACTTTTGGTAAAAGAAATGGATCCTTTTGTGATTGTATTTTGCGGTCATTAATTGATAGAGGATTAGGTCTTGATTAAACCTAGATGCTGAAACTGCTATTAGCATGCAAGGCTGATAAAAATGCGACCAATCAAGCTGGTTTAACCGCTCTGGATGTTGCGCGGGACCAGGTTAACAACCGAGAGAGCATTAATATACTTGGAGTTTGTTCATTTGCTGGAGTTTCAACTTTATATGAGTTGTGGCAACCGATCGTCAACTTTTTAACAATGGCATCAACGGAGATTTTTCAGGATATAGATAGCATATCAAGCGAGGACCGCAACGCTTTATTAGTAATATTAGGACTGCTACTAACAGCCACCTACCAAGCAATTCTTAGCCCGCCTGGTGGCGTTTGGCAGGGTGAAGTTTCCGAAACTCGTTTAAGCCCGCCTAGTGGAGCTCCAACCTCCACTCCCACTCCCACTCCAACCCATTCTACAAAAAGTAGAAATATGGTAGGAAGATCACTCTTGGGTCCAAATGAATTTCTTGCTTTCTATCTTACAATCTGTGCAGTCTTTATAGTAGCGTTTTGCTTAACATTGGGCCTCCTTAAACCTTTTCCCCGAGGTTTCAAGACTGCTCTTCAGGTATTATTGGCATTTTTTGGTATATGCTTTAAAATGTCAATAATTACCATAACTCCATTTTATTCTTTCATGCCCTTAGTAATCGACATATTTATATTTTTGGTTTTTGTTATAATGATGTCCATGTCGAGTGCTTTCCGTGTATCCAAAATTAGCGTTATAGTACTAGGATGCTGGTTCCTTTTGGGTGTCATTTTTCACTCCGTATCTTTCATTAATTAAGATTTCATATTTTCTATGTTGTATCTCTATTTGTAGTTAAATGTATCACAACCAAAGTCAATTTGTCATGCAATCACCTCTTCTTCTTCTTCTTTTGTTGTTTTCCAAGTTTAGAACCAGTGCAGTTTTTTTTTTTTTGAAAGGTTGAGTGTAGTATTAAATTCAAGATCGATAGGGAGAGTCCCTGTACAATCATGCAAAAGCCGCAGTAAAACAAAAAAGAACCTGCGGAAGAATCCTTCTCATGACAGAAACAGAAAAAGATTTTCCAAGGAAGAGGTGAGAAGGGACCCTGTACAAAAAACACCCCTGTGAAATCAACCAGTGCAATTTATATTGTACTCCTATTTTGGGACCAAAAAAATTTAATGGAAAAAAATGTTTTGCCAACTATTTTTTTATTTCATAACGTAATAGATAATGTTAATTTGGAAAAAATAGTAGTAAAATGTTGATTAACTAATGATAATGATGAATTAGTTTCAATAATCAATTTTTTAAAATGAATAAAATCGAAAAAAAGTTACATTATAATCGATTCAATTTTAAAATAAAAAATTTGATAAATATTATATCCTACAATTATGAATATGTAATGATAAAAAAAAATATGCTTTAAGGTTCTTTGCATGTTATTTAACCGGTAAGCATGGATCCAGACAAATTTTCCAAAAGCCGAATTATGTTAATAAATCCCATGAATTTCTCAAAATATTTTCCAGGATATGATATATCTCTCAACCCTCAAGCCCACCTTCAAATTTAGGATGACAGATATCAGACATGAAGAACAAATAAGTCCAGAAGAAATCATAAATGGCAGAATATCAAGAGAAGAAGGAACTGAAGTTGGAAGCAACAAGGAGAGAAATCGTGCCTCAAAGGAACACAAGCCATAGCAGAACAAACGGTGCTTTAAACGCACCGTTTCACTTAAACACAGCACAAAAGCAGCATATCATGTGTGTGAAACACACGGTTTCAGAAATAGGTGCTTTTCAAATTTCAGTTTAGATTGGTTTATTAGCTTAGAGTTTTTTTATATATTTATTTATTTTAAAAAAAAAATTATGTACAAATTAATGAATCAAATATTCTGACATTTTGATTACTTTAGAGTTAATTTGGTTCTCCTTCATTTATTCCCACTTGTAAAAGCTGTAAATATATTCCAACGCCGGTACTATACCCTAATTTGGGCCATTCAGTGAGAATTGAGTTAACATTCTCTCATCTTTGCTGCATGCGCCGCTTTTCCTTTTCTACCATATTTTCACATGAGCTGGCAGCAGGCTCCTCTAGGCTCTAGCTGAATTTTGAAAAGGATGCAGAGCACAATTGAACAACATTTTATGACCTTTTGGGGCAGGATTAAGTTTCTGCACCCAAAATTTTGCATACTACCGTAAAATGATCGATTTATTTAGCCCCAGCTTTTTGTTGATTTTAGTTTGGTTATTGATGGTTTTTATTTTCGGTTAAAAAATAAAAATAATGAAAAACAAAAAATAACAAAAAGTAAAAAACAAAAACCAAAGCAGGTTATCAAGCAATATCTTTCATGGAGAGGTCTGAGGTTTGTGAATGTTTAACCATTGTGGGGAGCTGGGGCTCTGAGAGGCGGCTCCTGTTGCTTCATTCATTTTATGTTGAGAACTTTTCAATACAATTTTAAACGTCATTCGTAAGTCTAGTTCTTCTTACAATTCATATATGTGAATAATGATATAAATCGATGGATTAAAACGTAACAGAAGAGAGTCTCACAATTGAAATACTTACTTATAAAAAGATTAGCTCTGTGCAAGTTATTAGGAAGAACAATTTTGTAACAAGGATATTAGTAACTTTTTTTCTTTATTTAGTTGTTTCTTTGATCACCATATTAAGAGGTGGTCGAGTTGTTGCAGTGTCGCCGGTAAGTGGTAACATGGAAACTATTTTTTTAAGAAGTGAAAACTTTTGTTATTATTTACGTAATTAAATGCAAACTTTTTGCATTAATATTTTTGTTTTTTAAAAAATTTTAAGGATAATTTTATATTCTCTAAAGTTACTAGTCATTGCTGACAAATGGCACTGAATGGTTGAAAGGAAAAAAAGTATACATTTTGAAACAACAGGCATTTTGATAATTTAACCTTATTAACTAGTGGTTAAGGCCAGACTACTAGTCAATAAGGTTAATCCTACTTCCTAGGACAATAAATAGGATTGAAGTGAATTTTCGCCGCCCTTAATTAGACATTGACATTGGAAGAAAAAGTTTGAGAAGGAGATTGACAAGGGAAACCACCGAAATTTTTTAGCTTAGTGGTCCAATGGTAGTTTGGGTTATTTCCATGAAACTACGAGAATGAAGGCCAAAGTTTTAAACTACTTTCCTTCCATGAACGCTCTGACCTTTTTGTTCAACCTTTTCCGACTTGTAATGTATCCTTTTCACTATAATTGACTGACTCAAAAACACCCAAGTTTTCTTGTAAGTATGAAAGTTTTACCTTCTAATTTCGCTTTTTTCCAGTTTTTACTATTTCTTTGTTGAGTGTAATCGACTGACTGAAAAACACCGAAGTTTACTTGTAAGTTCGTCGATCATGAAGACAAGCACCTTATAAAGAAGCGCAATCCTGATGCAGTAGAAATAATCCCACTTCATTTCCTGTAGAAACTACAACTACTTTCTCTTTCACCCAACTAGTTACTATAATTATTAGCTCAATTCTTTGCCTATATATAGCGTTTCTCGTCTCGCTATGATTGCCAGGTGGAGGGGAGCTGCTCAAGCAGGAAATATCGAGGCACTCTATGCATCAATTCAAGAAGACGGAGATGTTTTGAAGTGCATTGATGAGGTGGATTTTGTTGACACTGCCTCGCACATAGCTGGAGCCGCAGGGCATACCGATTTTGTGATGGAGTTGATGAACTTATAGCCATCGTTTGCTAAGAAGTTGAACCAAAGTGGTTTTAGCTCCCTTCACCTGGCCTTGCAGAACGGACATGAAGAGATGGTGCTTCGTCCCCTGGAAATGGATAAAGATCTTGTTCGTGTCAAAGGGAAGGAGGGCTACACTCCTTTGCATCATGTGATAAGAGAAGGGAACATTGATCTTTTGGCCATATTCTTGGAGGATTGTCTTAAGTGTATCTTTGATGTGACAATTCATAATCAGACTGCTTTCTACATTGCATTGGAAAAATATCATCCATTATAATTTTAATTATTTTTAATTAATTTTTAACATGACTTGACAATAATATTTTTTAAATAATTTTAAACAAATTGAAATAGTTTAGTTTTCTCTATCTCGCCATCCAAATAAAAATTTTAAAATTAAATCTCTATTTCTCTCTCTGGTTAAATACTGTTTATCTCGCCATCTAACTTTTTTTCACCATCCCAAAGAGCAGAAATGACATAAGCTCTTTCTTATTGTATTTTATTTTTTGGGATTGTGGATCTTGGGGTTTTCAAAGACGATGAACAACGATTTTGCTCTTCTATGATGATTGCAGTCAGTATGATGAATGTGGTAACTGGATGCTTTCTGATGATGACTTGATTCAAAACGTATGCTGCGATAGAGATGCCTGTATTGATAAGTTGGAGCGAATTGGTTAAGATGATGGGCTCAAGGAAAAGGAATAACTACAACATGTTTGATAGGTTTTATGGTGGTTCACGGATTTATTGTGTCTGAGATTTGGATGATTGTTAAGCATGTTTGTTGGTAATTTTGTTTCTTTTTATGAGATTTTGAGTTAGAATTGTTCAAGGAATATTTTGTAAAGAGAGTATATTTTGTTTTTGTATAAGGGGAGTGAGCAAGACCCTCCCGATAGGGATATATTTTGTCTTACTTTGGAGGGTTATGGAGTTTTGTAACTTTTTTTTATGAAATGCACAATTTCATGACTTAGAAAAAAAAGTATGTGTTTTAGGTTCTTGGGTTTATTGGTTTATTCATTGAATCCCAAAGTTAAGGAGTTGAAATTAATTAAACACATTTGTACATTAAAACACCGTATGACTTTGACAACTTAAATCTAGTTGCGAGCAAGCAAATCCATTAGTTATTAGATATTATATTACTGATTTTTAGGTATTGTGTCACTAGTTTTTAAGTATTACGAGACTAGTTTTTAGGCATTACGTGACTTAATCATTGCGTGACTGAGTTTCAAGCATTGCATGACTTATTTTTAAGCAATGTCTAAGTCACATAATGTCTTACTAACTAATCACGCAATGCCTTACTAACTAGTCACGTAATGCCTTACTAACAAATCACGCAATGCCATATCAGTCAATCACACAATACCTAAAAATTAGTCACGCAATGCTTTAAAACTAGTCACGTTATATCCAAAATCAGTCATGCAATGTCTAAAAATTAGTAACATAATGCTTAAAAACTAATCACATAATGCCCCAAAATCGATTACACAATGCCTAAAAACCACTAAAACTATTGAATTCCATTTAACAAGATCAACAACTTCAAACGATACACCATATTTCATTTAACAACATAATTAACGAATATACTTACTTGACAAAGAATACTCAAAATGCTCAAAGGTTTTTTTTCATATATCAAAAATTATTTCAAAATGCTTAAAAATGCTCAAAAGTTTTTCTTCATGTATTAAAAACTATTTTAAAAAGCTCAAAATGCTTAAACGTTTTTCTTCTAGTAAAGAATGTTCCAAAAATGAATGATCTGACAAGGAAAACTTAAAGAATTTGAGTCAGTTTGAAGCTCGAATCTAAACATACTTAACCCGTTAATAGGTTTCGGGTCGAGACATGGAGCGAAACAAATGGATCGGTTTTATTGAGGGTAATTTTGTTCAAATTTTAATTTTTTTTGACTAAAAGCAATTAAAATTATAAAAAAACTTATTTTCATGAACGTCTTATGCATGAGGTCTATTTATAAAAAGAACTCAAAATTGACTATAGTCAAAACATGGTGAACCGAAATGATAGGGATGGCAACACTGCCTTGCACAGAGCTGTGCCCACTAATCATCCCCAGATGATCAAACCTCATCCATCTGCTCGATTTACTTCTACTTGTTTGCTAAAAGAATGGATCCTTGTTTTTTATTGTATTTTATGTCTCAATTATTAAACAGATGCTCAAATTACTATTAGCATGCAAGGCTGATAAAAAATGTGACCAATCAGGCTGGGTTAACAGCTCTGGATGTTGCACGGGGCCAGGTTAACAACGGAGGGAACATTAATATAGTGCGTGTATGCTCATTTCCTGGAGTTTCAACCATAGGTAAGTCGTGGCAACCAATTTTCAAGTTTTTAACAAAGACATCAGCGGAAAATTTTAAAGATATGGATTAACATATCAAGCGAAGACCGTAACGCTTTATTAGTAACATTAGGACTGCCGCTAACAGCCGGTCCAACCCATCCTAGAATAAATAGAAATCTGGTGGGAAGATCAGTCATGCATCCATTTCATTTTCTTGTTTTCTATCTTACAAACTGTGCAGTCTTTATAGTAGCGTTTTTCCTAACCTTGGGCCTCCTTGGACCATTTCCCCTAGGTTTGAGGACTGCTGTTCAGGTAATATTGGCATTTTTTGCTCTATGCTCTCAAATGCCAATATATGCCATATCTCCATGTTATTTTTTAATGCCCATAGTTATCGACGTGTTTTCGTTTTTGGGTTTTGTTAGAATGATGTCCATGTGTAATGCTCCCCTGGTATCGGTAATTAGCGTTGTAGTACTAGGAGGCGTGTTTCTTTTAGATGTCTTTTAATTTCTCAATCCTTGTCTAGCATGCTTGTTATTCCTTTTCCTTCTTCTGCATCGGTTCTGCAGACTCTGGTACAAACAACGTTAAGTCAAGCCTGATCAACACTCAAATTGGCGTACGTACCACCCTTGAAGATGGACGCATCTTGCATCAATTAACATTTCACATTTTCTATGTTGTAGCTGTATTTGCAGTTTTATGTATCACAACCAATGTCAATTTCTCATACGCTCACCTCTTCTTCTTGCTTTCTTTCTTTTTTTCCCTTTTTTTTTTCAAAATTTTGAACCGGTGCAGTTTTATATTGTACTCCTATTTTGGGACAAAAAAAATAAAAAAAAATTAATGGAAAAAATTGTTTTGCCATTTCAAAATATAACAGATAATGTTAATTTGGAAAAAAATACTAGTAAAATGTTAATTAATTAATGATAATCATTAATTAATTTCAATAGTCAATTTTTCATAAAGGAATAAAATAAAAAAGTCATTACATTTTAATTGAAAAATAATAAATTAAATTTCAAAATAAAAATATGATCAATATTATATCCGACAGTGAACATGTACGGTAAAAATATGCTTTAAGCTTCTTCCCATGTTATTTAACACGCAAGCATGAATCCAGGCAATTTCGCAAACAGCCAGATTATGTTAATAAAGCCCATGAATTTCACCCTTAGGTTATTTAATAAATTTTTGCTGTAAATAGTACTAGAAACAAAAGTAAATCTTTTTAAAGGATTTACCACTTTTAACAAAGAAAACGAACAAGGTCAGCATAAAAAAAAATTAAGTAAAACCTTAAATTGCTATGACAATAATTTTAGACCAATATTATATATGTTTATCTTATCATGTAATGTATAAGCTTGATAAATTAAGGTGCATTTTCCTCAAAAATTACCATCTCAGCTAATTAACACTTAAATAGTGAATTTAATTAAATTTTAAAGTATGCTTGATTAACATCCAATAAATACTTAATAAGATTTTTTAATTAGCTTGATTTGGGGATATATATAAAAATTCATACTCACAAATATATTTAATTTAATAGATTAATAATACATAGAAAGAATTAATTGGAAATGATATATACAAACCGGATTCAATTATAGGTTATTGTTGAACAATAAGATCTTATTATAATTTTACATAATTCTTCAATTTAAGAAAATATATATTCCATTCATTCTTTTTTTTTAAGTTTCTTTTTATTAAATAGTTAATACTCGTTTTATATTCTAACTTATTTTTGCATAAATTATTTTTTTTACTTTTTGATATTAAAATATAACCACGAAATAGCAATTTTCTAAAAAAAATTAAAATTTTAATATAAAATAAACTAAAATCAATCTTTTTCTCACTTTGATGTATTAATTAAAAATTTATTTGATATGTCAACATGTCACATCAATATCACATAATATAAAAATTACAAGTATAATTTTCACAAACGACAATTAATCAAATTATTAATTATAAAATCTATTTGATACAAAATAAAAATAAAGAAATACAAAATAAAAGTAAGAGACTTGATTGAACATAACAAAAAATTAAAAATTTATTTTTTAAATAATTTTAAAAAAATTTAGATATTATATTTAAATTTTTTTGAAATTTATTATATCATGTTCGGTTGACATGAAAAAAAAATAAGGAAAACTTTAGGAGAAAATCATACAAAGGGCTTATTATACAAAGGGCTTCCTTGCTTGACACTTGGCAATTATAGAAGAAGCCCCAAAAGTTATGAAGTTACAAAATTACCCCATTATCAAGCAAAAATCTTAAATAAGTTACTATTTTTAGCCAAATAAATGGCATTAATTATTTATACATATCATAACACTTTTTATTTTATGATATAATAATAACTTATTAGTTTGATTATAATTTAAATTCATCCAAGATAAAAATATTTAGAACAAAGTGATAAAGTAAATAGCATGACTCAAAAGTTATTTACATAGAAAAAACATTAAAAAATTTTCCTTATTTTTAACTTAAATATTATTATAATTTAAAACTCTCTTCACACCGTGCTTAGTTAAATCTCTTCCTCATGGACCAAATACCAATCTATAACTATAAATCCCTTTGGGCTTCCTTGCTTGACACTTGGCAATGGTATTGCTTGAAGGAAGAAATCAACTATAAAGCCCAAATTCAAGAGTCAATTACTTTGTGAGAGGTTCACTTCTAAATGAAATGACATTTACACTAGTTTAACTATTTGACAAGTCTAATTGCTTGATCATTCTCACTTTCTATATTTATTAATAATATAAAAAAATTCTCAACAAACAAATAAATGAAAATAAACTAAATTCAAAATATAAGTTTGTTTACTTACATGTCAATAATTTTTTTGATGATAGCCATATAAAGGTACACAAATCTCATAAAATTTTCAAAATGAGTGTTTTCAAAGTTTTTTTCTTCATTCAACAACTAAAAAATATATTTTCTCTTAAACACACGTAAAATTTGACGTTATTAGAATAGCGTATTTCAAGTCTATCTTACCATCTAAAATTTATGAGTATAAATAAGAAAAAAAAGTTAAAAGAAAATTGAGTAGTAAAAAGAAGTACTATAAGTTGTATTGTTACACTTTTTTGCTTCATCATCAGCAAATAAGTACATAACTGATTATACAACTTCATATCACTAAATGAACTTGATTATGGAAAAAAAAATAAAGCACTTACATGCATTTTAGATCACTAAATCAACTTAACTATTAAAAAAAAAACACTTACATGCATGTAGTCGTCCTATTTAAGCTAATAAATAATCTCATGTAAGATTTTTACAACAAATTGAGCGTTTAAAATTATGAATAACCAAAAAGGGTTGTTATATTTAAAGGAAGTCTCAAAGGGTTTTTAGCTTGACACTTGACTAGGTTTTTGGTTTGACACGTGGTTGTTGAGGCGTGGGCTTGAAGTATAATGGGATTTGTGGTTGAGTTTTTAGGCGTGAGCTGAGGTCTAGGGTTGGGTTTGAATTAGATTGTTTTCATCTCACGGTTATATGTGAGTATTAATAAAAAATAATTTTTTTATTCCATTATTTATTACTCTCATATCATTTTTCAGTGTTAAATGTAACTAATGTAAAAGGATACATATCAACTAGCTAAGAGATAGGGCTTTAAGAGAGATTGAGTTATTACATATTTTATTTTTCAAGTGTTAACTGTAAGGGCGGAGCTAGTCATTTTTTTTTTAGAGGGCCAAAGGCTGAGAAGAATAAAAGTTAAAAATTTTTAAAATTAATATATTGAACTTAACCATTAATAATCAAAAGTAAGGATGTCAACGGGTACATTATTATAGGGTACCCGCGGGTTTATACCCGATTATACAGGATTAGGGTACTCAACAAACGGGTTCGGATAGTGATTTCATTACCCGAATAGAGTTCGAGTAGGGTTCAAGTACTATCCATTGGGTACCCATTACCTGAACCCGATAACTATTTATAAATATTTTATTTATTTATTTATTTTGGCAGAAGTAGCTTTATTTCTTAACTTAATTTGTTCTTTCAATTCTCTTCCATACCAAAGCAATAGCTAATCGACCATAAAATCAATGACATAAGAGGAAAAGGAAATATGAAACAAAACAAGAATTTGAAAATAGAAGCTCAAGATAAACCACATACTTATAAAATTGTCAAATTCCTAACTCAAAAAACCCAATGCCATTTGGGTTAGCATAAACCAAGAAAAGAAACATGTAAATGTAAACAATAACTTGCTAAGTAATAGACAGAAAGACACTTAATCGAAGAGTGAGAATCCTATATCTTCATCGTCACTCTCCTCCACTTTCTCTTCTTTCTTTTTCTCCTCAACTCCTGGTGCTTTTGCCGCTTGGCCAGCGCCTCCAGCAGGAGCTGCAGCTCCTCCTCCTAAGAAACCTTCGCCTCCGCCACCTCCAATAATCACTTGAAAAACAACAGAGTTAGGAGTGATGAGAGAGAAAGATGAGGTAACGTTGCTAGAGAAGTCGACAATGGCGGCACACTAAACGAGTTTCCTCTGGAGCTCCTAAGCAAAAGCAACAGAACCTTCAAGTTCTCCCACCAACTGCTTGGCAATCCATTCCCCGGCACTACTCTTGCACACAAAGGTGAAAACTCCTATTGTTTTTCTTATTTAATTAAGTATTTAAACAGGTTAGGGTAATTATAGAGTAGTGAGAATGTATTAGAGTTAGGGTTAGGGTAGTAATTTTTAAATTATTCAAGTAGTTAATAGGATTAGAGTATTTAATTTTTAATAGGGTTAGGGTTCGGGTACCTCGAAATTAACGGGTACCCTACCCATTGACATCCCTAATCAAAAGATTTATAATAGATAATAATTTTATACAATAAGTAAATCAAAAGAAACAAAAAGAAAAAAACTTATAATAGTACTCTAAGGAAATTTTGTTCGACAATAGTAATATCTTTTTTAATATAAATAACTAAATTATCTATAAGAAACTTATCATTCATTTTATTTCGAAATCTTATCTTTCTAAATGACTAAAAAATTAATGTAGTCAATATCCAATATTCTTATTTTTTATTTTTAAGCTTATAATACTAAATATTAAACTATAATGTATAAAATATAAATAGTTAAATACGATATACAGAATTAATAATTTTTTCTTATACTTAAGATAATTTCCCTTCAACTAAATGTAAAACGTAAAGCACATTAAAAGTATATACACAAGATAATTTTTTCTTATATAATTAGGATTAATAAAAAATAATATATTGGTGAAATTTTGAACAATAATCAATAATGTAACGCTAGAACTTATATTTGAGAATTACATATAAAATAATTTTTAAATTTTTAAAAATTAAAATCATTAAAAATAAAATCCACATAACAAAAAAAAAAGAAAAACATAACAAGTAGAAGATAGAACCTACATAAAAAAAAAAAAGAATATGGTTGATGATTTATAGAAATTTAGAAAAGAAAATCTATAGAAACTTAAACTATATGAGCAAATAGAATAGAATTGAAAAAAATAAATAATAATAATATAAATAAAAAAATTTAAATAAAAACTTTACTTTTTTATAATTTCACAATATAAAGACAAAAAAGAAAAGAGAGAAAGATAGGTGGAGAAATTTAAAAAATTAAAAAAATTAAGAATTTGAATAAAATCAAATGAGACTTGTAAGATTATTTTATTATTTTTTAATTATATTAATTATTTAATGAAAATTATTTTAAAAAATGTTTAAAAATATATAATATATAAAAAATTTTAAAAATTTTAGGGATCATGACAAAAGGATGCTCCGCCCCTAGTTAAATGTAACTAATGTAAAGTGGAGCAGATCAGTTAATTAAAAATAGGATTTTTAGAGAGATTGAGTTACTTCATATTCTATTTTTCAGTGTTAAATGTAACTAATGAAATGGATGCAAATCAACTAGTTAAAGATAGAATTTTAAGGGAAATTGAGTTACTACACATTCAACTTTAAGTTTAGAGATTTTATTTAAGGTTTTGCTTTTTTTTTTAATAAAAGTACCATCACAAATATCACAATGATGGCTATAATAACAACAATTATATATTTTGTAAAATAATATTTTATATATGTCAATGTACATCAACAATTAAATATGATAATATAATTACTATTGTATATCTATTTCACAATGTATTCTCAATTCAATTGAAAAAAAAAATTTTTACCATCCTGAGCGTATCGCATGAGCAGCAAACTAGTCTATCCTTAAAATAAACGTAAACTATAAGTGGAGGTGGTGGTGACAAGTGTCCATAAAGGACATAAAAGAAATTTGCAAAATTTTGAAAGGTAATCTTGACATTTTATGAGTAAGATTAGGAGTTAAATTTTGAGCATAAAACCATTTTAGGACTGTCGATGAATTTTATGTTGAGCTTTCTATTTGAGCTCTTATGATGGGTTTTTTTATTATTTTCAATATAAATATATGCTTTATATTTTTTTGTGTATTTGACGTGTTAATTTAAAAAATTATTTACAAATAGATATGATGATGACAAGTGTTTACAGAGGAGATAGAATATTTTTCGTATCCATCCAAAGTCCAAACAAGATAAGGAATTCTATTTGCCCTTTTTTCTACATTTCCTTCAACCCTTCACCAAATTTTCCTCTCCTCCACATCTGTGAGTCATTTTATACATAAAACTCATGCAGATTAATATTCCGTGTCACATCCCCAATGGCTGCTATTATCCATATAGTTGCTCATACTCTTGAAACAAGCATATGCTCCGATAGCACTTCCTAGTCTAATTGCAGGGATAAAACCTTAAGTAACTTGTAATTCAATTGACAACCGTCCACCAGGAAGAGTCTGATACAAAGCCCCATTACCAGTTTTCTGAATAGGTATCATTATGGGAAGAACGAGACCAATATTCCTTGACAAGCTGCCCAAAGAGTGATTGCTGTTTATTCATCAGCTTTGAAGGTTCATCATATTCTATCAATTTCCCCATCGCTGATACTTAGAATTGTTTCATTGTTCTGAAGGCTCCTTAATTTTCAAGAATTAGTCACTCAACGATTTTCAATGATTACACGGGTACTCAAAATACGGACAAATAGATGTTTGTTGTCCCCACCATTTGTCTTAGTTCGGATCCCGATAAAGAAAGGGAATTATTTATGATAGTTTTCGTGTGGTTGATTCTTAAGTGTGTGCTTGTTCATGGGTGTCATCTGTAGGCACTGGTGTAGCAGGGTTGACCACAATACAGACACATAGGTTCTCTCGCTCAATACTCAAATCAGTAATTGAAGCAATGAGGTTGCATTAATCATCCATGGGATATGTAATTATTGGAATAATTGTTGGAAACTCAAATTATAAATATGTGAACATGATAATTTATATGTTGTTCTATATCTTCAAGAGTTTAGAAACTTTTGTTTGCATTGTATTTTTTGGTTTATACATCGAAATTGATAACATTTGAGATTATATAGGGTTATACACAAAAGATTCTATTGGCTTTTCCTTAGCTCTATGTCTCTTGTCTCTAGGAGGTCCTTCTTTCACTATATGGTGGGTTTTTTTTCTAAAACTTCATTTATTCTGATGTGGATGATCACAAGCATATTTATATTTCTTTATTTTAATAAAATTCTTTGAAAGTGCTGTTTTTATCTATTATTATCTAAAAATAACCAAGTTATTAATAACCCAAAAACGGATTTTTTATTTTTTATTTTTTGTTTTTCAAAATATTTTTAAGGATGATTTAAAATCATCTAAAGTTACTAGTTAAGGTTGACAAAGGGCACTGCATGGTCAAGGGGAAAAAGTATACATCTTGAAACGACAGCATTTTTATAATTTAACCTTATTAACCAGTGGTCATGGCAAGACAACTAGTTAATAAGGTTACTCCCACTTTTGAGGACAATGGATCGGATTTAGGTGAATTTTAACCGCCCTTACGACCTTCAAAAGTTTCAGCAATTTGGAGTTTCGAATAAAAATTTTGAGAAAGAGAATAGAGATGGGAGGTTAGTGCTCCAAAAATGGTACGGGTTATTTCCATGAAACCACAAGAAAGAAGACCAAAGTTTTATATTACTTTGTTCCACGAAAGCTTAACCTTTATTCTACCTTTTTCGGACACTTAATGTTTCCTTGCTGACTATAATTGACTTACTGAAAAAACTCCCGAGTTTACTTGTAAGCTCGTCGATCACGAAGACAAGCACCTTACAAAGAAATGCAATCCTGATGCCACAGAGATAATCCCTCCTCATTTCCTTTAGAAATCACAGCTACCTACTCTCTTTTAAGATACTAGTTACTATATTATTACTCCAAACGCTTTCAGTTCTCTGCCTATAGCCTTTCTCGTCTCGCTATGATTGCCGGGTAGAGGGCAGCTGCTCAAGCAGGAAATATCGAGGTACTCCATGCATCAATTCAAGAAGACGGAGATGTTTTGAAGCGCATTGATGAGATGGAGTTTGTTGACACTCCCTTACACATAGCTGCAGCCGCAGGGCACACCGATTTTGTGATGGAGATGATGAACTTAAAGCCATCGTTTGCTAAGAAGTTGAACCAACGTGGTTTTAGCTCCCTTCACCTGGCCTTGCATAACGGGCATAAAGAGATGGTGCTTCGTCTCCTGGAAATGGAAAAAGATCTTGTTCGTGTGAAAGGGAAGGAGGGCTACACTCCTTTGCATTATGTAATCAAAGAAGGAAACATTGATCTTTTGGCCAAATTTTTGGAGGATTGTCCTAAGTGTATCTTTGATGTGACAATTCAAAACCAGACTGCTTTCCACACTGCAGTGGAAAACAATAGAGTAGATGCTCTCCATACCTTATGCCGGATGCTTGAGAAGACTGACTATTGTGAGGACGTGGTGAACTGGAAAGACAGGGATGGCAACACTGCCATGCACAGAGCTGCGGCCAATAATCATCCCCAGGTGATCAAACCTCATCTATTTGCTCGAATTAATTTGACAAGTTTGTTAAAAGAATGGATCCTTCGGTTTTTTTATTGTATTTGATTGTCAATTTATAGAGGCTTATGTTATGTCACAATTATTAACCAGATGCTGAAACTGCTATTAGAATGCAAGGCTGATAAAAATGTGACCAATCAGGCTGGTTTAACGGCTCTGGATATTACACTGGCTAAAGTTAACAACGGAGAGAGCATTAATATACTGCGTGTTTGCTCATTTCCTGGAGTTTCAACTTTAGGTAAATTGTGGCAAGCAATTGTCAATATTTTAACAGAGGAATCAGCGGAATTATTTCAGGATATGGATAGCATATCAAGCGAGGACCGCAACGCTTTACTAGTAATGTTAGGACTGCTATTAACAGCCACCTACCAAGCCATTCTTAGCCCGCCTGGTGAAGTTTTGCGAGGTGAAGGTTCCGATACTCCTGTTTGGCAGGTTGGAGCTCCAACCTCCACTCTCATTCCTAGAAATCTGGTGGGAAAATCAGTCTTGGGTCCAATTGAATTTCTTGTTTTCTATGTTACAATCTGTGCAGTCTTTATAGGGGCGTTTTTCCTAACCCTGGGCCTCCTTAAACCTTTTCCCCGAGATTTCAGGGCTGCTCTACAGGTATTATTAGCATTTTTTGCTATATGCTTTCAAATGTCAATATTTGTCATATCTCCAGATTATTCTTTCGTGCCCATAGTTATCAATCTGTTTTCCATTTTGTTCTTTGTTATAAAGATATCCATGTGCAGTGCTTCCCGGGTATCGAAAATTAGCATTCTAATACTAGGATGCTGGTTCCTTTTTAGTGTCATTTCTCGATCCTTGTTCTTCTTACCCAAAACCTGCTACTTTTTATTCGTTCTACTATGCTTGTTATTCCTTGTTCTGCGTCGATTCTGGAAAGTGAGGTACAAAGAGCGTTAGTCAAGCCTGATCAACACTCAAATTGGCGTACCTACCACCCTGGAAGATGGACGCATCTTGCATCAATTAACATTTTCATATTTCCTATGTTGTATCTCTATTTGTAGTTATATGTATCACGACCAAATTCTAGTTTTGAACCGCTGCAGTTTTTGTATTGTACTACTTGGGGACAAAAAAGAAATAATTAAACTTTAATGGAAAAAAATGTTCTGCCAACTTTTTTTTTTTATTTCAAAATGTATCAGATAATGTTAATTTGGAAAAAAAAATTAATCGTAAAATGTAGATTAATTAATTAATTTCAATAGCCAATTTTTGAAAAAGGAATAAAATAAAAAACAAGTTACATTTTAATCGAAAATTAATAAATATTTTTATAAATATTATATCCGATAATGAACATGTAACAATAAAAATATGCTTTAAGCTTCTTCCCATTTTATTTAACACATAAGTATGGATCTAGGCAAATTATGTTAATAAAGCCGATGAATTTCACCCTTAGATTATTTAATAAAATTTTGCTATAAATAGTACTAGAAACAAAAGTATAATGTAAAAAAGCATTTTTCATCTACTTACTAAAAGATTTGCCACTTTTAACAAAGAAAACGAAGCAGGTCAGCATTTAAAAAATTAATTAAAACCTTAAATTCCAATGACAATAACTATAGATCAATATTATATATGTTAATCTTATCATGTAATTATAAGCTTGATAAATTAAGGTGCATTTTTCCTTAAAAATTAGTATCTTGGCTTTCAAAATTTTGTAATTAACACTTTACTAGTGAAGTTTAATTAAATTTTAAAGTATACTCGATTAACATCCAATCAATATTTAATAAGATTTTTTAATTAGTTTGATTTCGAGATATATATATATATATTAAAATTTTAACTCATAAATTGATATATTTAATTTAGTAGATTAATAATACATGAAAAAATAATTGGAAATGATATCTACAAACCAGATTCAATTATAGGTTATTGTTGAAGGACAAAATCTTATTATAATTTTACGTAACTCTTCAATTTAAATAAAATATATTCCATTAATTCTTTTTTTCAATTTTTAAGTTTCTTTTTATTAAATACTTAATACTTTTTTATATTCTAAATTTTTTTTGCATAAATATTTTTTAATTTTTGATTAATAAATTAATATGAAAAAGTGTATCTTTTATTTAAAAANTTTTTAATTTTTGATATTATAAATATAAACCATGAAATAGCAATTTTCTAAAAAAAATAAATTTTAATATAAAATATTCTCAACCTTATGTATTAATTAATGTATTATTACCAGTTTTAGCAACGGCCTCTTTTTTTATCTTCCTCTCCAAGTCCCCCCAAAGGATAGAAAGAGGAAAGCGTTGTCCCCCCATAGGCCGAAGTAAATCTCTGCGTTCAGCTCCAAAAGCGAGGTCGTATTAGGAGTAGTAGATTGAAAATGGAAGCCTCACAGGCATCAACGAACGCAACGCCAAATCCTAACCCTAACAACGATTTCACAAACAACGGCAATTCGATACTGTCATCGACGCCGGTGTGGCCCACAATCGACGGACCGTTGGGCCTATCGGAGGAAGAATCGTTGTCCTACGCGCGGAGGTTCTACAAGTTGGGCTACGCGCTTCTGCCGTGGCTTTGGGCCGTCAATTGCTTCTACTTCTGGCCCGTTCTCCGTCACTCTCGCTCCTTCCCTCGTATTCGCCCCTGTAATTATTCCTTCTTTTCATACTTTTTCAATTTTTTTTTATTGATTTGTTTACGCCTATGGTTTAATTGAGAATTTTTCGAATTCATTTCCTTTTTCTTGTTTCTATTTGTGCATTTAGCAAATTGATCAAGATTGAGGTTTTCTTTTTCTTTTTAATTGTAAAATTTTATTTTTTTTTAAATTTCTTTTATGAGGCCTGAGTTGCATATTACTATAAGTTGCTAAACATTATACAATCTATTATCTATTAGAAATTGTAGGTTGCATTGGCTGTTGCTTTTCTTTTTTATATTCCTTTTTGCATTTAGAAGCAAAAATATAAAATTTCATTCGGATAAAAAAGTATAGTTAATTTTGAATAAGTAAAAATTAAAAAATTAGTAGTGAAGAACAAAAATATATGGTTTACTTTTATATCGAACAATTATGTTTGAATGTATGTTATACTTTAGCTATATGCTCATTGCTAATTAAATTCATTTTTGCTTTTACTACTTTAAGTAACTTTCGAAAAACCAACAGCAAATGGCGAAAGCAATGATCAAATAAAGCTTTTATATTTTTATTTAAGGTCACAGTTTGATTAGGAAACTGAAGTTATCATTATCTTATCCATTTTCTTTAGACTTGAAGAAATTGCAAAGAATTATTTTCATTTTTAATTTTAATTTGCCTTAGCCTACTTAATTGCAAGTCAGTGGCTGTTTAGTCTGTTAGAAGCAAGTAAACGAGAACTTTTAAACAGTTTCATTGGAATCCAATAGCTTCAATTTGGGGGGCCAATAACCACAATCTGCAATATTGGTGAGAATTTTGTTGCCTAATTAATATGATCAATAGGAAAAGTTGAAAGTCTTACCGATTAACTTATTCTGCACCTTATTTAGCATTACAAAGATGGATAGTTATGTTGTTTGGTGTTGCCAAACAATTGTTGTCTCTGTCCTTTCTCTTTGTTTGTGTGTTTTAGAGAACTGAGGAAGTAGTTCTATACAATGTTGTCAAAAGTGCAAGGTGCTCTTTAGGCACTGGGACCCTTATATTGCCTGAGGTGCAAGACACAAAAACCTTTCACATGAGTGAAGGAAGGCATATACATATAACAAAGAACCTTGTACTTCCACCTAGGATAATTTTTATTATTGCCATTTGAAACTTCCTGTACCAATTTAAATAGAAAAAAGATTTGTTAGTGTAATAACTTAAGCAAGAAAAAATAGTAGAAAGCTTATATTGTTTCATTTTTTACGATAAAAAAGAGACATTATGTTTTGCTTTTAGAAGAAAAAATTAGAAAAAATGCCTTTGAACAAAAAAACTAGAGCAGGAGATTCTCTGTTGACAAAAACCAGCGTAGTTGCACGGTTTCTGTAGAGGAAAACAGAGGTATGCAGCCCCTGTTTGGAGAGCTGAATACAGAGGCAATTTCTCTGCTTTATAAAGCCAAAATACGGAAGAGGCAATCAAAAAAAGGGGGTGGAGTGGGGGGATGGCGGGAAGGGGAGATAAATAAAAAAATAACATACCTTTTTTCAGATAGCTAGGTCTGCTCTCTGAGGCTTAGGCGAGTGCTTTTTTTTTGCACCTTTCACCTTGGGCAATATTAGAATTCTAGTGCCTAGAGTGTGCCTTGCACTCTTGACGACACTAGGCCATTCGTCTTTTGTAACTTATGCTATGTCTTTTCTTCTTTGGGCAAAAGTTTAGAGGGTAATGCTTAATTTCAAGCTCTTACATCTGAGTTTATCCTATAATTCGCTATCACAAGTCTGCATGCTTTTTAGTGATGGTGTTGATTTTGCATCATCAGTTTGCCCTTTTGACATTGTAGAAGGGCCTTTTTTTTATATGGTGGCATGGGTGCACATTTTCCTTTGTTTGGGGGGGTGGGGTTGGGGG